>NC_056733.1:1289436314-1289733507 GCF_019279795.1 Protopterus annectens | reverse complement strand
AACACATGCATAAATGAAACAACAGTATGCATCATAACAGCATGCCAGTAACATTAATCGCAACAGGCCACCAACAATGGGATTTGAACAAGATATATTAACATGCAACCAATCAAATATATGAATAATATATGAACAATAATAGAACACAAGTCCCAACATTAGAGTTGGAGAACAACATACCCGTAGTATATGAATTATAGTATTGATCCAGATGAGGGGTGGGAGAAGAGACAAAAAGTCCATTAACAACTGTTTATACTTCTATTTTCCACAACAGTACTGCTCAATACTCTATGGGTCTGCCCTCACTTTACATCTGCCTATGGCCCATAACTTCTGTAGCACAAACATACTTATTAAACTGTCAGCCCAAAATGGTATGGGGAAAACTGTGACAACTCTGAATACATGATTAAAGGAGATTCGTACATGTCAGGGTTACATATCTGGCACAGGAGGGGTACCCTGAACTGCATTTATGTGAGTGTGCCACTGGCATACATTAACTGGTTTCCTATCTGTGTCTAGGCTAGTAGTGACCTCTAGCCATGACAGTGTGACACTTGAGAGACATGTATCAGGAAGACTGCATGTTGTATGTACCTATCCTGCTGTCATTTGTAAGCATGTAGTGGGACCGTTGAACAGTTGTACACAGTTTATTAGTATACCCTTCATACAGCTACTGCCAACATTTTCTTACCTGTTAAACCTGTGGAGAAAATATCTGTTAAGACTACCTGAATGTTTGTACATTTATTCCTAATTCCTTGTGTGTATATATGCACACATCTTAGTACCACTACCTGGATTTGAACCATGTCTTGGTGTGCAAAATAAGCATCTAAGCTATTTATCATCACACTGAGCTACTGGGGAACTACTGTTTCTTGCTTCACTGGTTTCTGCCTAATAGTCTCTTGGTTAGACAGTCTGAACTTGTAATGCTGTGATGCATGCATGTCAGATAGTTATTGTACTGTGCATTAATCCTTTGGATTACTACAATCTGCAAAGCAAAGGTTAACACAAGGCAATGCTGGATGGAACACACTTTAAACTTTACATATTACCATTCAGGGTTCAGAGCTTAGTGCAGTATATATTTCACATTTCAGTTATATCTTGTTTTAGAGCTCCACCATCTACAGTTTTTGTTAACAACTGGTTCACAGAACAACCTCAGCTAATGTATGCTGTCACAGCCATATTTGCTGTGAAGAACCTGCATACATTCTATATGTCTAGAACAACATACCAGAGTAAACACAACAGTTTTTTAGGGATCTTTATTACACATCAAAATTAGTCAGTCAAACTTTTTTTATTTATTCAGTAAAACACCTACTAGCAGTAAACAATACACTCCTTCTTAGCTATTTGCACAATATACTGCAAAATAAATTTGTTCTCACCAGCCTGTTGGCACTGCCTCAGCAGTCTGTTGGTATGGGCTTCTACGTTACGAGCCCTCTCTGCTGCAGCTGTAGGGGAGAAAAACAAACATTATGCATACCTGTCTATCACATTCTCAGGCTAGTATTTGCTATAAACTACTTGATAGTGATACTTACTCACTACTGGAGCATTCGGTGCCCATGCATCATGGATCCACTGGGCCAAGAGTGCCCCCTTCACCAGTCCAGGGGATGCCAGTAGCACTGGTGAGATCACATGTGAGAAGGTCCCAGGCCTTCACTTTGTATTGTGAGCCCTGGTACTGGTCCTGAGCCCTGGTACTGGTCCTGCAGCAGTCTGTCCTCATGGTTTTCTACAAGGCGTCCAGCCATGACCATAGACTCCTGAATGCTTCAACACTGCACCCGAAAGCATGCTCCTTCACCTACACCAGCCATATTACCTGCACAGATAAACTATAACAGATGCTGGCTGTATTCCCTTATGCACCATTTAAATAAGGTGATAGTCCCACCCTTTGCCATCATTGGACCATTTTGAACAGGTTAAGCTCTGCTAAGCAGTGCGAAAATCCGCTAAGCTGAGTTGAACAGTGCTTAAAGGGGTAATTCCTGAGCACTGCTTAACTTTGCTCAAATCCACTTAGCTGAGCTAACTGCTGCTTAGCATTCATATCTATGTGATGCTTAAACCTGGTCAGCATAACTGAGCATTGCTAACCACTGCTCACTTTTCATTTTTAGAAAATATCAGAGTAATGACTTAATTTAGTCAGTATATATGATTTAATTTACATGACATCCCTCTATGTGCTTTCATTACATTAGCAAGGGGTGTGACTATACTGTATGGGACACTTATGTATACATGGCACTCTACCTTCCAATGAATCAACCTCACCCCTTACATTTCACTTTCAACCCATACCAACATCCTATATTCAAACCCTTCTACAGAAACTGAAACCATGCTCCCCCTCAGCAGACCAACTACCTGCTGAATTCCTACAACTATCCGCCAAAGCCATTGCCTATCCTATTTATATCCTAATCAATAGAACTATTACTGAAAGTTGTATCCCAAGTTTATGGAAAATTTCCCATATTATCCCCCTCCACAAGGGAGGTCAATCCACTGAACTCTCCAATTACCACCCCATTGCCCTCCTCTCACCTCTGGCAAAAATCATGGAAAAATGCATTCACAGACAATTACTTGACCATCTAACAAAAAATAACTTACTAGCCAACTGTCAGCATGGTTTTAGACCTTCACATAGCACTACTACTGCCCTTCTTTCCTTCACAGATTGTATCAACAAAAAACGTAATCTAAACAAACTCTCTTCAGCCCTATTTATTGACCTGTCTAAAGCTTTTGACATGGTAAATCACCAAATTCTCATCAAAATACTAAAATCCCTGTCACTTGATACATCCTCCATAAAATGGTTCCAGTCCTACCTTGATAAAAGAAAACAGGCCGTACTTTGGCACAAATCCCTCTCTACTCACCTGCCCGTCAACCTGGGTGTCCCTCAAGGCTCCATCCTTGGACCTCTACTATTTTCCATATTCATCAATGACCTTCACCTGGCAACCCCCCAAGCTACATGCATACAATATGCGGATGACTCTACACTGATATGCTCAGCCCCCTCTTCTCCAGAACTTCTCTATCTTACCCAACAAGTATTTAACACAGTTGAGCAATGGTTCACACATAGATGCCTTCTCCTAAACCCCAAAAAGACTAAACTCCTCCTTTTCTCTCCTACTAAAAAGTCCCTCCCAATGGACTTCTCAGTAAACTCCACCAATAAAACTATTATATACCCTGAACCAACCACAAAACTATTAGGTGTCACCATTGTCAATAATTTGAACTTTGACATCCACATTAACAACACTATAAAAACAGTCAACAAAAAGTTAGGCTCGCTCTATAGGATAAAATCCTTTCTCCTACCTTCAGCTCGAACCACTATAGCACACACTCATCTAATATCCTCTCTTCTTTATGCCTCTCCTATTTTTACTAACATATCTAAAAATAATCTTAGCAAATTGGAAATGTCCTACAATAACATTGCTAGATTTGCTACAGGCAACCCTTTTAGAACCCATCACTGCCTTAATTTAAAGCAACTAGGATGGCTCGAACTTCAAAATCTAATTAAATTCCATCAACTAACTATAGTTCATAACACTCTTTACAAACCTTCCAAAATGCCTATTCTTTCCACACTAATCACTCCCTATAAAAACCTGGAATCCTTAAGGTCCTCTCAGAAACTTCTAATACATACTGCTAAAACAAACAATAAGGCTGGTGACTCCCTTTTCTCTAACATAGTTGGAAAAGCCCGGAATCTCCTACCAAATTAACTCTCCACACTTCCCTCACTATCCTGCTTCAAAAATAATTTGAAATTGTTCCTCAAAACTCACTGGTTATGCCCCTGCTCCAAACCTGACTAGTCTATATGTGTCTCGAAATTTTCTTTTTTCTCTTATTACCCTGTCTACTCACACACAGCAACTCCTCCTTATCCAAATAATTTACTAAACTATCTCTAACATATCTTGATTGTATTTCTGTTCCTTTGTTATGCCTGTATTTCTGCACTGTAAATATTACTGTGTTAACCTGTAATAGACACTGTTAATAGTTTTTATTTTGTCTAAAGTTTTATTAGTTGTGATTGTGTTAATTTCATTGTCCTACATAGGAGCTTATCTCCCCGGGCCTCTACTGAAAATGGACATGTATCCAGTTAGACTAGCCCAGTAAACAAATGTAAAATAAAATAAAAATAAAATAAACATCGGTGGTTTCACATGTTATATGCACTCACACTTCAATTTTATAACAGCCACACTACCCTGGTTGACAAAAAAAAGTTACTACATAATTTAAGTTTAAAATAATAATTTTAACACTGCTTTCCCATATAAAAATAACTTGTTTGTTTTGGTACTTGAACCATGAACGCCTGTATGTAAAGTCAGGACTCTAACCACTACACTATCTTGCTTTGTCAAGTTCAACTGTATATTTTTATTTATCTCCTATGGGATGTTTAACCAATGCTAAGCGGAGGGCCATAACATTCACATCCGCTCATTTACGCTTAAATATTTCTTAGCATGGAAAAAAAAATATTACATTATTTTGAGTCTTACACAGCTTTATTGCTCTAAGAGGTTGACAGGTATGTGAGGCAGGCATCTGGGCATTCTGCTTAAACCTGCTGAGTTGACGGCTATGGCCATACAGCACTTTCAAATGGCAGACATTTCTGTTTCTTACTTCATACCTTGCAGGAAGTCCTTGCTACTGCAAACCTTTTATTCTGTCAGCTTTCAGGTTTGTCAGTACAATACTTAACATGCCCCTATTTTTGTGGCTTTTTCATCACATTATTTATGGCTTTGTACTGCTTTATTGCTCTAGGTGGGTGAAATTCATGTGAGGTGAGAATCTTGGCATTCTGCAGACACCTGTACAATTAACGGATATGGCCGTATGGCACTTTAACAATGCAGGGTGTGTGTGACAGAACCTGCCACAAACCTCTGCATTTCCTTGCATATCTAAAAGCTATTGCCATGTCTGCAGACACTAACATAGCTATTTAATTAGATGTCAGTGTCCGCGGCCACTGACAGCACTTGCAAAGTGCTGTATGGCACGTTTACAATCCAGGGTGTATGTGACAGAACCTGTCACACACCCCCTGCATAGTTTCTTACTCCCCTAGCTATTTCAGTGTCCAAGGACACTGAAATACTCATTTTAATTTCATTTCAGTGTCCGTGGACATTGAAACTTTTGAAAGTGCCATACGGCACTTTCTGAGTGCAGTGGGCATGTTCAGTGTCTGTGCACTACTTAAACATGCCCGCTGCAGTCGTTCACTGTTCATGTCTACTTAGTCTTAACAGCAGCGCGCCTTCATGAATATGAAAGACGCACTGCTGTTAATGCTACTGCTACATGGACATGAACCACTCCATGCAGGAATAGCACTGTTTCTGGACAGAGTTTATTGAATTCAGTGGAATATGTATGCTCCTAAACACTAATGAGCTGCCTACAGTAGTTAGCATTTTATGCAGTAAATAGCTGTCTCAATTCATCACTTATCACAATTTTTTATCACAAAGCACACCTGAGTCTTTGTCATCTGTTAAGGATTATGACATGATATGATGCCAGTGTTGTAAAATTTCTGCCAGAACCGAAAAATCTGTGGCCAGGATTCATAATGCTTATCACTAACAATAAGCATTAAAAGCCCTACTATAGTGCTTACATCAAAGAACTGTTTCTGGCCTACTGCCAATGCTAATAAGGCATTCCTGAGAAGTGGCACATGGAAATTAGTCATGTGCTCTTAACCCAGAAATACCTGTGGAAAAGGTTTTACTTAGCTGAGAGATTTGTAGAACTACTCTGCTACACATATCATTATGCTAACAGAGGTAATTAACCCTGCCAAAAGCTTACATTCTTCAAGTCCTTTGAACTGGTTAGATGACGTTAGAGGTTATATGCTGGGAACTTCTAGGTATATATATGCATAGATATATGCGTGTGTGTGTGTGTGTGTGTGTGCGTCCTGTTCAGAAGACTGAGTCAACAGAAAGTCAAACTTCATATGGTCTTGACCATATGACTGACTTACCGAAAAGCTGAAATTTTGAATGGAAATCAAGGTACAGTGGGACTCAGGGAATTTACACTTTTCCACACTGAAATATGATCTCAGAGTTCGTATATATAATATGCAGGAGGTGTGGGGGGGGGTGCACAGGATTTTGCCCCCCTGCAAAAATGGTGACATTTGTTTTCCATTAATCAACTTTTCAGAATGTCAGTCATATGGTCTTGACCATATGACATTCGACTTTCTATTGAGTCAATCTTTTGAAGTTGATCCATAAATATACATGTATATAGTTAGATGCAAAATATACTCATACATGCATGTATAGGTATGAGTGGTGTCAGGTGTGTTGATTTGCTTAGTTTGCAGTGGGGGGTCGCATGATAGATAGGGTAGGTGTGTGTGTTTGAATAGTTTTGTTTGTGTGTGTGTGTGTGTGTGTGTGTGTGTGTGTGTGTGTGTGTGTGTGTGTGTGTGTGTGTGTGTGTGTGTGTGTGTGTGTTTGAGACTAGGTGAAGTCGGAGTGTTTGGACAGTGTGTTGGTGTGAGAATGATGGGGATGCCATACCTCTTAACTCACCTTAGACTAATGATGAGTGGATATAATGAGGAGACAATAAACATGAGGGGAAACTTTTCATTTTAACTAATAGAAAGTTGATGGAGCAATAGGTTTTGAAACATGAGACTCATTGGGAGGAGCACAAGACATCTGTGATTATTTCTACATACTAGTCTTAGCTAGTTAAAATGTTAAAAGGAACATGAATTGCAAAATGTATTTTCTGAACAATAAGAATTAAACAATCGCTGGCAGTATTGACTTGAGTGTTATACGTAAGTTACAAGGGATAGAGAAATAGGAAGCAACATCACGGGTACTCTTTGCACTTAGTGACAGGTAACAGGTACAGCTGTATGCCTTTATACCCATTTGCATGCATTTGGATGTCTGTATGTATGTGGGGGAATAAATGAGGGGATACTTATGTGCCAACACAATGTACTGATCACCAGTGATGATTACCATTGAAGCAGCAGAAATGTTCCTCTGGGTGCTTGTCATAATTGCAGTTTAGAGAGATGAAAATCCGGAGATAATGAGATATTTTATTAAGATTATAAAAGCATAAAAATGTGACTTCAAAAGATTCTGCTCAACTGAAATATGAAAATTAACTGTGTACTGTTTGAGATGAGATCTAATCTGTGAACATAAAAATGAATCTGAAGGAATGATGTGTGCCTAGCAGATTAGTGGAAACTATTACTGAGAATTATTGGACAAAACATGGAACTTAATTTGCATACAGGTGGAGTGTAATATATTGTCAGAAAATGCCTTTCAACAATCTGTAGTTTAAAATAGTCAAGAGCTGTGTGCACACTGGTAATCTGCTTTTTACTGGGCTAGTCACAAACTGCCGATGCGAGTCTAATCTGTGGTCAAATAGTGACAGTTAAATGAATTCTTATTGAAAACAGCAAAATAAATTCATAGTATGAAAAAAGAATAGACTGCATGTGGAAAAAATCAGTAGAAGACAACGTGTTTACAGTATCAAAATGTAGCATTTCTGATACTGCACAAAGCCTGAGAAATTATATTCTGCATGTTTATGTTGATTTAATCATAGCACTGGAAGGTTCTCAGGAGCACACAGCATGCAAATAAAATCTGGCACACTGCTGATTCATGTCATGTCCTTATAAATGTACCGTATGCATACTGATTAAAGGAGAATGGGAACTGTATAGAAAGCTTAACTTTTATAAAGAAGTAAGAACACATTACAAGACTCAAGGAAAATGCAACTGCTTTTGCTGTCTCCCTGATTACATAACTTAATATCTTTATACTCTTCCCTACATACCTTGCTGTGACTCAGCTTTCACTGGGATTCTTTCAGCATACCACCTCTGATATTAAGTATGTATATAATGCGCATATATATATATATATATTTACATATACACACACATATATATATGTATAGAGAGAGATATTTTGTTAGTTGGTATATATTGCCCTGTATCTATTGTCTTTATACTATCAAGCCGACTCTATTAACTTTGTATAACATATATCTATCTATGCATGCATATTGCATGCTGTCATTCACTCTGTATGTTACATCATGTATCTGTCAAATTTACCCAGGGCTAAGGCTGAAGTAGGTCCAGGGAGATCATTGCTCTGCCCTAGTTAACTCATTCAAAATAAAATATATAAACAGAATTAAAAGTTTGTGTGGGATAGTGTGGTCACAGTTGTAAAACAAGGCAAGATTCTCATTGGCTTTGATCCACAAGATATGAGTAAAGTGATTAAAAAACATTATACCCAACTTCTTACAGAAGAAGTCTCAAGAATACTTAAATGCAATGTTTTTTTTTTTGTACCAGATGCAAGCCAGGGTTTCTGAAAAATAAAAGCAGACAAAGCATGCACCCAATTGTATACCTTTATTAAAGTATTAGGAAGGCACATATTCCTTAGACTTCTGATTGGTGTGTTCAGTACAAGAGGTCTCCCAAACAGAGGCTGGTTCTGATGCTTCTTAATGCTTCCTTAGACTGTTTTGGTGTGTAATGTCACATAAAGTAACTGAGAGGCTGGATAATATTGAAAATATAACTAATTATCTTACTGTGGACTTGGACACCAATACCGTCTGGCAGTTGCTGAAGACTATTGTAGCATATTTCCAAGATAAATGACTAAATGTAAAAGCAGAATAGCTCAAATTAATGTGTGTCATGAACATTTGGGTATGCTCAGAAGAGATGTTCAAACAGAAAAGAGAATTGTCAGCAGCAATCTAGTGAGATACGAGAAATTCCAGGAATGTCTGTAGCAAAAGAAGTTCAGGTGAAAACCGACCACAAACCAGTGCAAAGCATAGTCGAAAAGTTATTTTACAAGGTGTTTTTAACCTGAATGTTAAGCTAGGCTGCAGCCAATACTCAGTGGAGACAGAGAGGAAAGCTAACAGTTTGGATACTAATTACTACATCATTATCACAGCTGGATGAGGGCATTTGTGTGTCTGGTAAGTGGTTGTACATAGTTGGTCAAATAAGTTCGTAGATTGCAAGGCAAAACACTGCATACAGCAGGGATGGTGCACTATGAATTTCAAAATTACCTCATTAGCTTACTACACTTTACAACACGTCTCATTTGCATCTCACTTTAGGCCTTGAGCATTAGCACAAGTGGCCTCTGTGAATTGTCCCTTTGCTACGCTAAGTCATAAGCATCAGGATCAGGAATGCCCCTATCAAATTTGGGCAAGCTGCTATGAATACCACCCACTGTCTGAGATACAACTACTGAAAGATGTTACACTGAATGGCTAGCATGAAAAAAATCATTTGCAAGGAAAGAGATTCAGTCTGCCTTTCTATGAAAAAAGTAAACCGTGGCAAGGATTTGATGTTCAAAGATGACAAAGGAATCAAAGCGGTAGTGATCTGTGAGAAGGGCAGAATGGCTAGGCTATCTTCAGTAGATTGACAACAGTGAAAGACACAGCCAGAATGAATTCTGAGAGAAGGCACTCACACACACATAAGTGCATATTCACACAATGGGCAACAAAACCAGAAAACTGAAAACTGTTGTTCTGTTGGCAAAAAATAAAGTAACTCACAGCTCACTTTGCCTGCACAGTGATGCCTACTTTTGTGTTCTCCACAAAGCCAAGCACATCACAACTTCTCACCTAAAGGCCTGCTGTCTGGGGGATTGCTGTACATCCCACTGTAACATAAAACTCCAAAATGCCACAATGGCAGAGTCATTAATATTTCTATCACACAAAATCATGGTCTAGAGTTATGTTCTAATGCTGGGCAATGTGTCATTTGTGCTTCATTTTCCCCCTTGGTTATTTCAGTTTTCTGCAAATATCCAAGAATGTTTAATTGGCTATGCTAAGCTGCCTGTATATACTACACTTTAATTTGCTTTTGTAGTCCAGATTATGGTTGAAAAAGGAATTAGTTTAAAAATTTCTCTTTTCAGTGAAGAAATCAATTAAGTAAAATCAAAAATGAAAAATGACATGGTAAGTCATAAAGTAGCATTTTTCTATGTATGAAGCATTGGATTTAACCGTTTTATTTTAAAGGGCAATGAAATGAAATGTTGTTCTTAGGTAAGCCATGGATCTGTGCTGTCTTTGCTTAGTGACAAGAATCAGTTTCCTTCTTTTCTTCGCACTGTTCCAAATGATGGGTTCCAGTCTCTTGGGCTAGCTTTACTGGTCCAGTACTTCCAATGGACCTGGATTGGAATCATTGCTACAGACAATGACTTTGGGCAGCTTGGAAGTCAAAATGTAAGAAACCACATATTTAGCATGGATGGTTGCATTGCTTTCATTGAATACATTCCTGTTTATTACTCTGAGAAAAAAATCTCCCATATTGTTGATGTAATAAAAATGTCATCAGTGAATGTAGTTGTCATGTATGCTAGTATGGAGAACCTGGTTAAACTTATGGAAACAATTGCACTTCAGAATATTACTGGTAAAGTCTGGATAAGCTCTACTGGCTTATATTTCTCCTCTGATTTCACAACAAAAGATATTCTGAAAACATTTAAAGGAACTATTGGATTTGCTCACCACAGAGGTGAGATACCCGGACTGAGAGAGTTTTTATATAGCGTTCATCCTTCTAGATTTCCTGATGATATTTTAATTAAATATTTCTGGGAACAAGCATTTGGCTGTCAGTGGCCACAGCAAAATGACAGTTTTCATGTCAAAACTTTTACACAGATAGTTAGATACGCCAGCTTTTGCACAGGTCTGGAGAACTTAGACAAACTTGAAATCAATTTATATGATGTGCACAACTTCAGGTTTACGTATGGTGTCTATAAGGCAGTGTATGCTTTGGCGCATGCTCTACACAAGATCTTGACCTGCTCATCTAGTTATGTGCCAACCACAGAAAGTTGTCTACAATCTCTGACAATTCAGCCATGGAAGGTAAACATAACTGGCTTTAATATATTAATACATATCTGCTGAGTTTATGACTTAAAAAAGTATGCATATATGCTTAAGACTTGCTGTAGCCACATATATAATTTGAGCAAAGAATGTTTTTTATTTGTTTTTATACAGAAATCTCATTTCTGTCCCATACATCCTTGCTTGTGTGAACATCTTTTATTAGGCTGGTGTTATGTTATTAATCTTTACCAAGCAGTTTATGTACAAAGTTGAATCTCTTCATGTGAGCATGTCTTAATTCCCACTGATATATACTGATCCATTTGATATAGCTTTTACAGCCAGACAACAACAATGTATTTTCAGTGTTCGTAATGGGCTGAATGCTGTAAAGCATAATACTTTCTATATCTCTGCATCTCGCCAGATTTCATTTAATCATATGCATATGTGATGAGAATTCTTTGCACTTGCACTACTCTTGCCGGACATCATGCCTAACAAATAATATTTCCTCTAGCAGAAAAAGCCACATGTCTCTCATTTGCCTTCTCCCTTTGCAATGCTACTATTCATGCTGTTTCACCAAACACGATGTGCTATATGATTCTGAAAACTTCTAAGATGAAACCAGACTAATGAATTAAGGATTCTGTATAGTTAAAATACAGTATGGAAATAAAATGATGGGTAAAACAATGAAACAACAAATGAATAAAAAGTAAGTACTACTTAATGAAGTTTAGACACTGCATAAAAATCACAAATCATAAAAATCAAGTATACTTTTGAATGAAATGAGTCAACTGAAAGTCTGCTCCTAAACCAGAATTTTCCTGAAGGCATCATCTTTTCACACCGTTCCCTACAAGACATTTTGACCCCAGAACTCTCTATTGATATTTTCACCTTCACCGTATGTTGTAGCTTATTCCTGAGAAATAGTGGGGAAAACAATATCCATTGCATGAACATGGACACGTACAAGACTGATTACAAAATTGATCTGTATAGCAATAAGCAATAAAATTGCAAGTCATGCAAGACAATTCTGAGCACTAATTGTCTGACTCACAAGAAGTGCATTTTTTAAACAGAGTAAGGTGGAATACATCTTTTTAATTGGAAAAAGACTGAAGACTTGCATGTCATCTGTACTTCACAGAAAATTTCCTTTCATGATGTTTGGCATCGTAAATAATGTTGTATGCATTCATGCTATTATTCTTTTATCCCTTTTTTTTTCTAAATTACTACTCCAGGTGTTGGTCTCAGTAATAGTAAGCTGTGTATTGATCCACAATCCCCTCACACCAGAAAAATACTCAAACTCATGCAATGAAATCTTCCCAACATTCCTAGAAAAGCTGAGTGATACAATCCCCCCCCCCCCATGTCCTAGGAACATCCTGTATTATATACAACACAAAAAGGAATCCACTGCACTGAACTGTGCTCGATAAAAGTCCAAAAAGCAACTCAAAAAATGAACAAGCAGAAGTGTTCTATGGTTTGTTAAAATGAGTAAAGCACTGAAGAAAGGGAAAGCTGAAAGCTTTGTTATTTTGGATGTGCTTACTCATTTTAATAAACTACAGAATGGTTCTGCTTGTTCGTTTTTTTGAAATCATCCTGTATTATACCAGGGAGCATACTCAGTGCAGTCGACCACCACATGCAACTCTTACCACAAAGGAGCAGACACTGCACTCTGAGATCTTCCTATGTTACGGAGCTTCGTCATCTGTCATGGAGATGGAGTTTAGAGGATCCTCACTTCTGCCATGTGTATTTGTGACTTCATCTTTTAGGCCACTGTCTAAACCTCATGAATGCAGGAGAGGATGGGGAATCTATAGTGACAAGTAAATTGAGAACCTTTCCCTATGACTTAATTTGGGCTTGTCCACCACAGTCCAGTGTAATACCTATTGTACTACTGACAGTGTTCTTATGTGCCTGCTCCCATGTACCTTCATTCTTGAGTAAAAACACAAGGCAATTAAATTCCAATATCTGAGGTATCTTCACTCAGCTCACCTGCATAGATCTCTCCATTCACTTCTTTTTGACTACATGGACTTCTTATTTAAACATATTACTTTTCATCTAATCATTCTATACTGCACAGCTAATTTCTTCTTTTTGTACTGGAAATCACAATTACTTGATGTTAGGAAGACAAACTTCTCTGTAAACAGCAAAAATGCAGCCCAAACATTTTAAAAAACGAATGATCTCCAAATCTACTTTATACCTTGATATCCTGTCCATAAAAATCATAAACAGGAGGGGTAGAGAAGTCACATCATTGACAGTCTTACTCTCATCTTCCCATGACAAATTTAATCCTGTCAATATGCAAACATTTCTTATGTTTCAGCTACACAGAGTGCACTGGATGTACACACAGCTTTAGGAGTCATTACCATTAAACTTCCCACAAACAAAAAATAAATAATAAAATAATTCAGGCTATACAATTACATGCTATCTCCAAGTAAGAATGCACCTTTAGACAGTAAAAAACATGACTCCCTTGTCCAATCCAGTATCTCTCCAAGGACAGTGAGCTGATCCACTTTTTCCAAGTATCAAGTGCTAATTTTCCTTTCCATCCTCCTGACATATGCTTTTCCAGGAAAGATAAGGAATGCAATACTTCTATGAATAGAACACATTCCCCTGCTCTCTTTTTGAAAATGGAAAGTTCCAATTTCGAGTCCAGAAGTACCATACAACCTCACCACCCCACACACAAACACACATACTAAAAAGTTGTGGTTGGAGGTGACTTGGCCGGGGAAGAAATGGCAGCTTAATTCAGTATCCCCAAGCACCATTTATCAGAAAAATAAACACAGTTGCAACAGAGCTGGGCAGCAAAAATTGAAGGTAAAATGGCAAGAGTATTGTAGCAAATGGAAAGTGAGTCATACTGTTTAAGGAGGTTAATTCTGAAGAAAAAATTGATACCGCTGTTTGTATGCCTTTCAGTGATTGTGCATAACATAATAGCCTACTGTTTGACTACTGCATGCTTGGGATATGCTTCAAAGTGGTAAATGCCAAATTATTATTACTGCAGAAGAGAACATACAGAGAAAAAAAGGAACAGAGGAATCCGATAGATGGCAGGAGTTAGAGGAAAGTGCACATTATAAATGAAGGTTGATTTGGAAAAGAAGTCAAAGATATAATGTGAAAATTGTCACCTCAGGGGATGCAAACCTCAGTATGGTTAGAGGATGAAAATACAAACAAATTTAATTTTCAGAATGGGTTTAGAGTTGGAAGCAGGATGGAGGCAGAAAAGCCCAAGCATGATATGGCCCTCAGCTCATTTTCCAGAAGAGAGTGGGCTGTTTGATATAATAGGAAAAATAGTGGTAGTCTCTGTAAATAAAGTTGTATTAAATTTCTGTTGGATTTCTCTGAAGCAATGTATCAACATCACAAAGAAGGATTTTTTTTGAAGAGAACTAATCAAAGTAGGTTTCCTGGTAAATGAAGATTACCCAGCTGCACTAATGGCCTAAGCCAAGGACAAGATAAGAATATATGCAGACGTAACAAATGCATGGTACTCTTGTAAAGATGCAAAACAAAAGATAAAACTGTTGACATTTCTGGAATACATAATGTATATGGAAATAGAATAGGAAGCAAATAAATCCAGACAGGAAAGATGCCACATGTACAGTCAGTGAAGAAAAAGGAAACACAAGAGGACAGCACTATGGACTATGTAGTGGGAAATGCACCAAAAAAAGATGCAGACATAATTGTAGTAGAAGCCAAAGCTATAAGAGACAGCATAAAGGAAATGTCAGCCTGGAGCATCAAAAGGTACAAAATGTCGAAAGTAACTAAAAATCAGAATCATAGTCACAGCCAGTTGGTACAGGCACTTCTCCAGGAAACAGCAAAATGTAAGCCATAGTGGACTGTGTCAATGCAGAACAAATGTTAAGGCAATGTTTTGCAAAACTTCATAAATAACAGTAGAGAGAAGATAGGAGGTCATATTCAAGCACACAGGATGATTATTGCTGGCATGATATGGGCAGCATGCAAAAACCTGACCATAATGCTGCATCTTCACTGATCAGTCAAGATAATACACTCCAGATGTGGAAGGAGAAAGACTCTCAAAAGTCTATCTGGATGATCTACTAATAGCTAAAAGTACTTTAGTGGACTTCACCCAGACTGATAATTTGCATATGCAATGAAATAGCAACAAAGGTATGTTGTACAGTATGAAATAAGGCTCAATGAGAACATGGCTTTCCATTTTTAGTTTTTAGTGATTATTTTTTTTTTTCATTTCCTTATTACACGCATACAGTTTTATGGAAATAACAGCTTAATATTAATTTGCAGAACAGGCACTTATTTATATCATCCAAAAGCCCTTATTTAGTTACTACATATAACACTGTATGCCAAGTGTGTATCATGAAATATCAAACACTCATATGAGTAACGGTACAAAAAACAGACTTTTTAGAGTGAATCTGAAATTATCTAAAATATGGAAAAGTAAAATTAATATTTTTTGCAAGGGAATAAGCTCTCATGCACCTCCTGCTAATTTTATACAACTCTGAGATTGTACAACATGGTGTAAGGGCAAATTCTGCAATGGAATCCCATACAAAAAGCTATTGGGAAAAACTTCAATTGAAAAAATGTTCATTCATATATGTGTTTGCTTTCCATTTTAACAACAGTAAAAAGTGTTTGCTCATGAATGTGTTCACTCTTTCAAACTGTAACGTGATATATTTTTATGTTATTTACATTATGTGAAGTATAATGTTTGTTAATGTTAATTTATTAATACAGTTTGATTACTTTTGCATAAATGCAAATTTGCCTATGGCACAAGTGAGAATTCAATAAAGGTATTTATAAAAATAGTATAGCAAACTGATAAGTTTGATAGCTTAGAGCGTTAAGTCATTGCACCATAACACGTGAGATGTAAAAGTACATAACAGAACAGATTTTGCTGCGATTTGTCTCCTGAACATGAAGACTATAATCAGTACTGATACTTTTTATCTTGGAGCTTGGTGCTTATGCAAATACAGTACAGTCAGTGTGTATGATCTGTTTATGATGCATGGTACATTAATTTAATTTCAAGATCATGTTAAGCAGACCCACTGTAATAGATTTAATGTGTATTGGGCAGTTTTTCCTTTTGAATATACACAAGTTGCATCACATGTGTTTTAAGCTAAAAGTTGAGATGTAAGTAATAAGGGAGAGAACTGTCAGCTGCTGGGGTGGGGGGTGGCAGATGAAATGAGATTGCTTGCTCATTTCTCTGATCCCATTGCAAAACAAGTAAAGTGAGTTGACTCAGACTGGATGCATATATATAATATGATGGCAGGAGTTGCACTCCAGTCCAAAGGGGGAGTACAGTAAAATATAGCTCTGGCGGGGAGGGAATCAAGAGCGTTTATATCATGTTATCGAAAGATGAAAATAGCGAACGCTATTTCATCGGCCCCAAACATCTAAACATGAAAATATTGAACATTCAGAACAACAAATTTTTTCCCATGGAAAGAATTCGCTGCTTCGAAACACATACACACAACACAAGCACATTAAACAAACAGCAACCACACACATACATTTAAATTCTTACATCTAACGCTAAACTAAACTAAACATACACTACTATCTACCCACTTACCTTAATCCAAACCCTAACCCTAAGGTCCGTCACTATCGCACACTCACCTAACCCATTTCCTAACCCTAACTCACTTAAACCGCCCCTAACCATAAAGTCTGTCACTGTCGCACACATGCCTAACTCGCACCCTAACCCTAACTCAGTTAACCCGCCCCTAACCCTAACATACAAACAATCACACACTTACCTGAACCCAACCCGTAACTTTCCACCCCAGTGCTAAGAATAGTGAAGCCACAGAAACGGCCAACCGCGAGCAAAGAATTTGCTGTTCTGCAGCTTCGCTATTCTTAGCATTCGCTGAATAGTGTTTGATATCAGAACATCCGAAGTTTTAATACTTCAATGTTCTGATATAGACCCAATCAAGAGGTAGTTCAGAAAATGATGGTAAGGAAAACATGTTACATATGTGTGCTGCGTATTAATGTCATATCCTGGAATGTGAGAGTGGGTTTTCATTCTTCAAAATGTAAATGCGAAAATGTTTAGGTAGCCGTTCTCTAAGAGACCAAACTAAAGTTCAGAGGGGCTCATAAGTTGCAACAATAGGAATTCAGATATATGATTAAGAACCATACCACTGGTACATGGAAGAGAAGGGTAGTAATTTTATGTTTAAATGTTAAACCTGAAATATCCAAAAATAAGTGCAATGGGTACATAGATTATATAGAGTTTCAATTCAGAATAGTCAGATTTTGATAGGTAATATATACATCCCTAATACTCATGACTCAACATCTTTTGAAGACTTTTTTGAAGACTTTTTTAAATGTTATAAAGGAACAGTGGCAGTGGAGGAAGGAGATGCAGGTAGTGGAGGAGGGAGGGGGACTTCATTGTTACCTTCAGACCTGAATTGGATAGGTTACATGTTTAAAAAAATGGACATAATATTAAGGTCAGGAATGGTTGAAGGGAAAGTGATACAGATAGACCTGCTAGAGAGACACATTTCAAACCATGCCCCAGTAACACTGACAATGGTGGTAAATCAGAGACAGGATACTTCAAAATTAAGGGATATAGACTTGGTTCAAGAGGAAAAGAAAGGAACAACAAGGAAAGTTTAAGGATTTGCAATGTTTAATAATGGATAATCATGAGAAGGATACTTTGCATATCCTGTTTTGGGGAGGGTATGAATACTGCCCTTAGTGCATGTTTAACAGCAGGGAAAGGTGAAACATTCTAATGCTGTAAAATAAAATAAAAGAGAAGGAAGACAGACTAAAACAATTGCATGATTTGAATCCTAAAAAAGGGGAACAAGCTTATCTTTTGACCAAAAAGATGCTCATATTAAAAAGAATTAGAGCATTTAACAATTTCATAGGCAGGGAGAGTGCATAATTAGAAGTGACTTCTGGTAGCTGAAAGGGAAAAGAAGTGTAAAGCACATTGCATAGGACATATAAAGAAAAATGCATAAAACAATTTGTGGATATTTTAAAAGATAGAGCAGGACAGGTACTAACCTGCCAGGATTAGATAATGGAATCATTAAGGTCATATTTTGAAGAAATATATCAAAACCATACATGACAACAGATAACAGAATGGCTCTGAAATGCAATGTTTGGAAGATTAGTGAGGAAAACCTGGGCAAATTAAATAGACCCATTATATTACAAGAGATTCATATGGCCATACAGAGTATAAAAAGAGTTAAATCCCTAGGCCCAGATGGACTTTCCTCAAACTCTATAAACAGAAAAAGAAAGAAGTAGTATTAGTGTTACTAATCTAATATGAGGAAATTCGATGGAGGCAAATTATTCCAGGATCATGAAATATGCCAGAGTTATTTTAATACAGTAGAATTGGGATGGAACTTATTTGGCCAATTACAGGCCAATTTCATTCCTAAACTTAGTCATACAAATTCTGACACACATTCTAATGGAGAGGTTAAACAAAGTTCTGCCCAAAATATTGACTCTGGAACAAAATGGATTAAGAAATACTAAGAATATAAATAATTAGTAGAACATGACTGGCTTTCTTGAAAGTCACCAAACCTGGTACAAGAATCTAATGATAGTCTTATTTGACATCAAAAAAGCTTTTAATATGGTGAACTGGGAGTACTGAAAAATGATGATTAAGAGATATTACACAATGGATTAAGATATTGTATGGTACTTCCATTTTTAATGTGGCAATAAATGAAAAAATGTCTACACATGGGAAAAGTTTATTGGGAGAATTGACAGGGATGACATTTGTCCCCAAGTCTTGTAATATTGGTGAAATAGTTGATTTTATGAATACACAATGTTTAGGATCAGTATTTATGAATACACAATGTTTAGGAACAGATACTGATGGCAAGTCTATGTTTCAGCTATATGCTGACTCCAAATTAATTGCAGAAAATGTAGATAATTTAGCCCTATTGTTAGATATACTTGAAAATTAAGTGTTAGGAGTGGAACTAAATGATAAGATGCTAGTCTTTGTTGAGCTCACCTAGTTTAATAGTTTCTTCCTGGATATGGTAAGATAACTAGTAGAGGATATCTTCTCTTACAATATTATTAGGCGAAATGCATATAGCTGACATGCATCAAGATTTTCTATTGATTTTGAGGAATGATATAAGGAGGTCTGCATTGTTTAAATTAATAAAGAGCGACATTTTAGTAAATGATTTTTTAAATTCCACTATTTAGATTTATTGAAGAATTTTCAAGTATACTTTTGTCTCATGGGGCTGGATTTATCACCTTATTTTGTAACTAGGGTTACCACCTGTCCCACTTTGTGAGGGACAGTCCCTCTTTGGGAAGTTATGTCCTGACAAAAAATTGTAAAAATGGCAAATGTCCTGAGATTTTAGGACAAAATTATTTCCTATATTTTATGTAATAGTTGCATAAAAGTTATTCTGCATCTAAAATACCTAAATGTTATAAGAAACAGAATAAGCAACTAACATGCTACAAGAATAAGCTTTTATTTAGGCAAAAAAGTTAAGTTTTAACCTTTGTACTGAACGTGGGTATGTGTTGGCCTGTAAAATCTGATGTTTGTACCAAAAATGTCCCACTTTGGCCATTTGAAAAGGTGGCATCCATATTTGTAACATTATGTAAAGTTGTGACCAATCTGTCAATACACTGTGGCAGAGGTTTAATATACAGTCCTAGGTGACTGATGTAAGGTGATGTTCATCTACCATAGCTGCTATATGAAAATTGTATCAAATTTATCATTTTGGCCTTTCTGAATGGGAGGAAAGTCATAGCAACTTGGTTAGTGAAAACCGAGTGGAGAAATTTTGACTTTACCTCAGCTAACCGGGGATATGTAGTAGGAAAATAATCTTTTTTGCTTTTCCCTTTGAAATTTTTGCAATTTATTCCAGGTTGCTAAAGTTTATGAAATTTAGTTTTTGTCTTCAATTATTGGCTGATGTATGATTAATGATGAAAGGAATCTGATTCCTAGAAAAGTAATTTTCTTTATACAAAAGTAGCCATGTTCTTGGTCTGACATGAAGGGAGTAAAATAACATGATCAAGTTTTTGATGATCATAGTACTTTATGCCCACTATGTTTCCATAGCTCTCCTGTTTAAATGTTAACTTATCAAAGAGACATACCACTGATGAATGTACATAACTATAAAAAGCATACAGATTCTTTAATTATGTAAATGCCATTTTCATAAACCAAATAACTTTCCTCCTCACTAGAGGCTATGTATGTATCCTTGTCCTTACTAATATATCTCCTGCCTGTATTACTATGAGTGTCACTGATTTGATCTCCAAATATTATTGTCTTCTGTCCTGCATGTACTACTGTAAGTGTCACAGCAATAGACCCAAGAACCCATCTATAGTTAGATATTGCTCTAAAGTCAATTATATACCATTTGTTGAAAATACAAGTGGTGGGACTATGACCGAAACAACACCTATAAAATCTATCTGGCTATGTGTCGAAATGCTATGTCTATCCAAATAGCAGTACCGAAGCATATGTTTGCATATATTCCCATCTGTCACAACAGCAAATTATACCATCCAAAATAAAGGAAACATGAGCCGCAAAGCATCAGAGAAAATGATGAAGTTTATATCACATGGGATTATCCATTACCAACAGTTCAAGAGACAGATGCAACAGACAACAGAGATTTTTATCTCAATAATGTTAAGGTTATTTGGGAGCAGATAGTATCTGACTTGAAAAGATGGGATAATCAAATGGGTTCCCAAATGAACGTAATATATGCAGCATATATGGTTTGCAAAAGAAATAAAATATAATATTTCCAAATACTGAATTGATGATATTTATAAGCAGCGTTATTATATGCGTCTCTCTCTACACAAATTTAACTCAAAGAACTCACCAAAATGCCCATATACTTCAACAAAAAAATGGATATCAACATTCCACACTCTCCTGGGAATTTACGATTTTACAAACTAGCACATAATAAATTTCTAATTAGTGATCATAAGAAAAAAAAAAACAATACAAAAATATGGGAACAAATCTTTAACATTGTATTAGCTTAAAGTTCCATTCCCTGAATAACTGTTGAAATTGAGATAGAGTCTTATATGGTTTACTGTTCTTTTTTTTTTTTATTTTTTTTTTTTTGAGACAGATGCAAGAAAATCAGATAGAGTAGTTCATGAAAAGAAGACAGAAGTAACATTTATCTTTGAAATTGCTAAACACAGTAACTACAGTGTCTTACGTACAGAGAGACATAAAGTCATAGAATACCAGGATTTGCAGGCAGAAACAAGGGCAATGTGGAGGAAGGATACCCAAACAGTTCCAGTAGTAGTAGTAGGAGAAACAGGTCTTATAAAAAATAATTTACAATCATACTTGGGAGTTACAAATACTTGTAACGCCATATGAATTGCAGAAGGAGTCATTACTGGGCACATTGTGGATGCTGTGAAAAGCACTTCTGGCTAACATCAAAGATTGAAACAATGCTAATTTCATGAACTTTAATCATACTTTGACTTAGGAATGGGGTCCATTCTTGTCATGGTATTAGAAACCCAAAAGACTTTTGAGAAATTAATTAAAACAAATAAAAGAAGTTGTAGCTCTTGAATCTCTGGTTATACCCTTTCCTCTTGTCTTTCTTTTGGATTCCTTCCAGGGGCTTGAAGATATGCCTTGTACAGAATATAGAACTGTTCCTACCCAGATGTGACAAGTATCCTTAGGTCCTTGTTCTGAGGTCCTGTCAGTTAAAGTCCCTCCGTCTGATTAATCACAGCAAGGTTATTGTGGCTTCAGTGCAGTGCTTTACAACTGGCCTGCAATGAATCTTAGCTGCAGTTTTTTTTTTACCCATGCATCCTTTGCAAATTCTTTGAACTCTTCACCTAATCCTGCAATGTGGTACATGACCTTGTGCTATCTGTAAAAAGGGTGAATGTTTTTTCTCCCCTCGCAATCAATTACATGTGAAATGAACACAATGAAGAGTTTTGGATCCTCCACATACTCAAGAATATAGACATGTCCGCAATTACCAACACAGTTTAAACCAGCAGAGTACTCCGGCAGTGCAAGGTTTTAGTGCCTTCCACACTTTTAGACCAACAGCTGCACAGACAAGGGCTAAATATGGAGGTGCCTCAATATACATCAATAACAAGAATACCTCTAGGGTGGTCAAACAGGATGATGTGCTGAAGTCCCTCCATGTGCAGATCATTATAGACAAAATCCCATACCATATCCTAAACAACTATAGGTAACATTACATGTACCAAAAAGCTCACAACACATACTTGGATCTGTTGAATACACTTACCATCCAACCTACCACCCTACTCATGGGAGACTTTAATAATTACCTCTCTTGATTGGGAATCCTACATGGCCTGAAATCTAAGACACAAAGATTCCTAGACTTCATAAATATAAACACCCAGGACCAGATATTGAAAATACCCACCAGAGGATCCAACATACGGGACCTCATGCTCACAAATATAGGAGAATGCTGCACCCCCCCCCCTCATCCACCCAGGTAAGGTCCAACCATAAAGTTTTCTCCTTTAAAAACAACATCAGCTCCATAACCCCATTAAAACTACTTACAGTTAGGAAATATTCCAAGACAAACTACCTAAGTGATGGTTCATCAGAATTCAGTGCCCCTGCAAACCCTCAGGAATACACCAGCCTATGCTGAATTGCTCTCAGAAAAATCTGCACAACCATGTCAATGGCTGCATAGAGGCTGCTATGCCTAATAGAAGTAAGCCCAGAACTAGTCCCAGAAACAAATTGCCCTGGTGGCACCCCAAATTAAACAGGATATACAACAAAAAGGAAAAAAAAATGTGTCAAAAATCGGTAAATGCCCATAAAGAAGAATAACTTTCTCATCAAAGTAAATAGGCAACCAAGAGGCTAATAAGGTCAAGCAAAGCCAGCCTTGGGTTTAATATACTGTCCCAGGGGAAAGATAACCATAAAGCCTGAGACATCTTCCATCTAGACCAGCAATCAAGGAATCTGAATCTTCACCACTGACACTTGTGAGGGACATTCCCTTGGAATAAAAACAGATGCGCACAGTATTTCCAGATGCAGCTCTCTGCATCAAGCACGATTTTCCTTAAGAATACACAGGGAACACACTCAGTCCAGGGCTTGGGATTCTCTCTCTCTCTCTCTCTCTCTAGGCTCCCAGTAAGACTCCCCACTGGTACAGCTGTAGAGCTGAGTCTACAGCCAAATGGACTAACCAAGCAAGTACTACTCCTCTTTAACCACTGCAGGCTTTAAAATGGTTATGTCAGAGGCTGTGTGTCTCCCCTAGCAGTGGCGTGTTTTCCACTCACTATGATAGTATATAAACTCTGATTATAGTTAGGTACCCCTGTTGTCTCCAGACAACTTTCCACTAGCATACTGTTATTCCCACTTGCTGGCTCCCCCACCTTTTGTTCCTCACCTTTCTTCCATGGATATCTGTATGATACATGGCCCCACTGGTTACATTTCAAACATCTAACCCTTGATCCTGGCCATGTACCTAAACTAGTGGCTTTCCCTGTTGCAGGTGGACTCTGTTGGAGTGGTTTAGGCTGCCTACCGTGGGTTTCCTTATATCCATGTGCAGCACTGGTTATCCCCTTCTTGTGCAGTGATGACCTGCTTGCTAAGTAGAGATCCCCTTTTCTTCCCAGCTCATCTGTAGAGTTACACTCTTGCTCTGCCAACCAGATTCTCATGTCCTCAGGCAAAGTGCTAAGGGCTTTTTCTCTCATCAAAAGCTCTGCCACCCTTCAAAAGTAGTCACCTGACACCCACTCACCCACCTATGAAAATAAGTGTCTAACTAGACAAAATAATCACATACACTTTCATCTGCCTTGTGTCTATGCCCACAAAACTTTTTTCTGTAAGTGTCAGGCATTAACTTAAAACATTCTAGTAAACAATATATTACTTTATCATAGTTTAAACATTCATTATCAGACAATTTAGAAACAGGAGTTTCAGCTTTACCATGGAGTAAGGGTGTCTGGAACCATACCCAGAGCCTTTGGTCAACATCATACTGTTTACATACTCTTAAATATATGAATAAAACTATCAAAATTATCACCCTCTGTAAACTGTGGAAGAAATTTACTGACCTTTATTGCTTCAGGGGTTCAGTTATTCCCTTTCCCATTACCTCCATGATCCTGATGAAGAGTCAGCATCTCCTTCTGATGCTGGCACTGTCCCTCATTTTCTTCAGCCTCCAAACATCACAGTCTGTCTGCTGATTCTCACTCCATATGATTTGCTTGGTGCAATCTCTCATTTTCTTCAGCCTCCAAATGCAGCAGTCTCTCTGCTGATTCTAATTCCAAACGTTTGTCCTCCAGTTCAAGTCTCTTTAACTCCAGATGGGGTTTTAAATCCTCTGAGGAAAAGTTGAACTGTCCTTTTTCTGAGGGCTACAAATTTCCATCACCAGACTGGTTATCCTCCTGGTTGTTGGTGTGAGCTGCGACTAAGGCTGAAATATTTTCCTCTTAAGTCAGGTTGGCATGCACCAGTCCTTTTGCTTCACACATGTTTTCCGGCTGCGTCTTTGTCACTTTGCCATAATCCTCTGCTGACATCTTCACCTGCTTTCCCTGATTAAACTAAACTGACAAAATACACACATACATGCGCACACACACACACACACACACACACACACACACACACACACACACACACACACACACACATGTGCACAGACACACACACACACACACACACACACACACACACACACACACACACGAAAGGCTGGCACATATTTACTTTCTTTGCTACCTTTGGCCTAGACTATAAGGTAGTTACTGCCTCCAGTCACTCCAAAGCCAGCAACTCTAATGCCCTTACAAGTGCACCAAATTATACTGAGTGAAATTAATATTAATAGAAATGGTAATGTTAATCAAATAGCAAGGTATTCAGGAGCAGCCACCGTGTCCCCAAATAAATATAAGTACTCTCAAATGTTAAAATATTCTCTAAAGGACCAGCCAAAATGAGAAGGTTAAATATATTTAATAATAATTAATAAAATAACATGAAAAACTAAATATCTATTTACAATGAACACCAGAGTTTCAGTCACAGGAAATATTTAAAATATTACAGATGGATAGATTCACACACTTACAGAAAAAAAACAGTACTTAACTAATCTTGGTATATTTTCCTGACTGATCTAAATAATTTCTATTCCCTGGTTACTTACTAAAGCAAGGCAAGACTAAGTGGGCGAGTGATCCTTCTATATCAGATTTCAAAAACAGACTGCCCTGAGACTTCAGTCTCATCTAGTACTAAAACATCATTTTTGTGCTGGATTGCAGAATGACATTGCATACATCTGGTCATCTGACTTCTGGTTCCCCTACTACCCCTGTTTACTAGAAATTAAACCAGAATCTCGCACATATGTTTTACCATGCACACAGACAGAGCTTTGCTAAGATGTGTTTCAGATTCTGGAAGTCATAAAACAATTTCAAACTTCCACCCTTTAGTAGCAATTAGTTTACCCTCAAGGACAAAATAGAAGGCTTCCTAGTACAGACTTTCTTTTCCTCCTGGCTACATTGCTACCTGTGAAGTACAATCTTCATAGCTTATACCAAATAATTCAATTTCAAACTATTTTTCTAAAAGTTAACTGGGGCTGAGCTTAACCTCTTCTCTTCCAGTATCCTCTGTTACAATATTAATTTCAACAGTTATAATACAGTCAGACATACAGATGTATTTATTTTTTGTGTCCAGCAGGACTCACTACTGGTACATTTTTTAACACAAGCAGCTTTACAAATATATTTTCAACACAAGCACCTGTACAAATCAGCTTGATATACAAATGACACATAATTATTTACAAAACCCCAGCTAGCTATGCTGGCATATGTTACACATCCACTGCCCTACTTCTCCGGGCATAGCTGGCAATACCTCACATCATCACAAGGTCTTCAACAGCTATGTCAGAAGCTTCCAGTGCAGCACACAGCAATGTGCTGAACTGGGAGTTAATGGTGGCACAATCTCTGAGGCTGGTGAAAGAGAACCTATTAGCAGACAAATTCAGTTCCAACTTTACGCCTCTCTCATCACCAAACATCATCCCAAATTTTACCCGTCCAACTATAACTAGGGAACATGCACTGGCAACACTCACTAAAGCCAAGATCATGTTCTCAGAAGGTCCCAGTAACATCCCAGAATGCCTCCTGAATAGTTTAAAATGACTTATTGGAACTCTTGGAGTCCTTATTTAACTATAGTCTTAAAAGGCTTTGTGCCACCTCCCTATTCATGATTGATGTCCCTCAGCAGATCCTGAAAACTACAGACCCATTAGTCTGACTAGACTTATTTGCAAAGCAACATAAAGAATTATCATGGAAATTATCAACAAGGACATTGGCAACCTCCACACACTGGAAACATACCAGTTTGGATTTGTCAAATGAAGGTTATGCTTACTGAATTTGGTGTACTACTTTAAAAAGGTCTCTAAGGCAATGGATGAGGGGAAACTGTGTATGCTGCCTACCTAGCTCTGGCTAAGGCATTTGATACAATAGCCCACTTGGGCATCATCAAACTTACAGAAATATGTATAACCCCCTTTATAACACACTGGATAATGATCCGGCTCACTAATAGGATAACCCAGGATGTTAGAATTGGTGAGGCCACCTCCAAAAGAGGCCAGTCACCAATGTAGTCCTCCAGGGCTCTGTGCTAGGCCTTCTTCTCTTTGGCATCTATTCAGGTGTCAAAGCCAATGTTAAAGGCTTCTTGCTAATGAAGATTGCAGATGATCGCGAACTGGGAGCAGTCATTGAATCTTCCTAAAATGAGAACATCCTTCAGGAATGTCTAACATAGGCAACATTTTGCATCATAGCTTAAAACTCAATACCAAGAAATGCATTCTTATTCCTTTTTAGATGTCTGCTACTCCAGGTAACTACATCAATAAAACAACTTTAAAATGTGATTCATTAGCCCAGGATCTGGGAAGTCATGTAGATAGTAACCTTCAACCAACATGAATCCAAGTTTGCCTGTGTTGCTCAGTGTATAAACAAGGGCATGGTACCTAGGTTCAGAGATGTCATCATACTGCTGGTCTTGGCCCACATCAGGGCCCCTATGGTAAGTCCAAGCAGAAACTTTGTAATTTGAAGCCATACAACTGAGAAGTTTGGCAGTCACCAGAAACATAAAGCCCAAGAAACAACAGCTTTTATTCCTCAAACAGCGACAACCTTAAATGATATTTTTTTCCTGTAAGGCATGCACAAGAAGCAAAAACAAGCCTACAACTTAAATGAAGTTTCACAAAATCTGAAGTTGGCAGTGTGTTCACCTTGATAAATGGCAAAGAACAATAAAATGTTTACAAAAAATATCATCCTAGCTAATTATCATTCCCTCATTTTTCTTATAATATAACTAAACTGACCATTGTTCTTCATCAATTGAGCAATTGAGATACCAGTCATCTTATAAAATGGCTTTGCTGATGTCACCTTCATTGTCACCTCCGATTGGTTTGTTTCACTGTGCTGTATCTACCGCCATTGTTCCTTCCTACCATCATTATATCCAATTGCTTTGTCCACAGTCCTAGCCCTACTTTCCCTTTTTGGTATATTGTCCTTCCCTTTGTTTCTCATTTGTGAATTTCTGCCCTCTAGTTTGCTTCTACAAACCTAACTAATGCTCATGCTTTTCCTACAGCAGAATATGATACCACAACCCAAATCCCACAGCATTATCTTTCTTTGGTTTCTCATTTTTTTCTACCAATCTCATATACCTTTGTAAGGACTACATTCAAGAATCATCACCCTTTTAGTTCAGTCCTGTATACATCTCACACATGGAGCTCTGTTATTGTCCAAAGGTCACAGTAACCTCCCTGTGTACCTTGAAACTTGAAATCAGACTGTTCTTACAAGAGTTAAATTACCCCCGGAGCAAGTCTTGGTCCAAAATGTACCTTTTCTTTTTCACAATCTCTTATGTTTCACTTGACATGTTTATAGACTGCATGATTCTACTGATCCACCATTACTTCAGAGTAGAAGGTCTCTTCAATCATTTGCCTATGTCATCTTCATCCCCCTGTGTGTCCTGGTCAGAGCTGGTCCTTCACAACTTCCCAGCCTGATCTTGTTCACTGATAACATGTACCCCTATGCATGTTTTTGTCTCCAGACTTAAAATGGCACTTATCCTGCATGATGCCTTAATCCATTCAGTAGGGTGTATCTTTTTCTCTACAGCCTTATTTTAGATGACCTCTCTTAATTCTCTGTGCACTAAGCAGCCTTGACTAATCACATTCTTTGATTACCATGCCTGCTGAATTCTGAAAGATGTGTGGCAAAATCATTGTTCAATACCATGCATAAATGAAATGCTAATATTTTTTAAACCATGAGTATTACAAGAAGATTTAAAATATGAGAGGTATTTATATGAAATACAAGCTTTACAGAAGTTACTATTTCAAACTATGACATGTAATAAGAAATCATTTTCATTCAGGTGCTCATTCCTGAATTGCTTGCCTCCTTTTTGTACTAGCATGCTTGTTTGATGCTTTGTTGCTTAATTTGCTTTGCTCTCAGGATGTGGTAGTAATGTATTCAGGATCAAATGTTATTTAATACTTCTTAGAGATTCAGAGTACATTGAGCAAGAACAAAGCATCTTTTTTATTCTTTTAGCAATTGTGCTTCCTCTGTTTTGGAGTGATGAAGAAGTAAGAATAAATAAGAGAGGAGTGAAACACCACATGATGTGTGAAGATAGGTCTTCCCCCATAAAAAGTATTTTGGTAATCCCAACAAATCATAATGCAAATACTTTAGAGTCTCTATTCAAAGGAATTGTTTAATGCAGCATAGGTAGAACAATTATTTTTTGAGATGCTTTGGATCATACATCTCAACCTGTTGGTGCAAGAAATCTAGAAAAAGACAAAAATAATAAGATGCAAATGCGCAGAATTGGTAACATTAGCGTGCATTTTCTGAAGGATATTGATGTCTGAAACTTGGACGCTTGTCATTTATTCACTTCATCCTTAGTGATTTGCCAGGGGGAAAAAAACGCCTGATTATATGAGGTAAAAATCTGGGCATTATAAAATTCTGAACAGTTGAGAAGTATGCTCCTAATTAAGGTATCATAGGTGAAGCGAAATGTTAGTGCTGCAAAAAAAAAAGAGAATCTAAACTGTCTTGTCACTAATTCTATAGTATCAATCGTAAATATGTTCATCCAGTTGTTAGCTTTTCAGTTATGCCATAATAGTGGCCAATGATATTTTATTCTGAAATTTACAGAAATTTTGATCGTGCTTGTAATAGCATTTGAAAGCAATACTCCATGTCTCTCAGGATATCACAATTGAATGTCTGTTATCTGACAGCTGTTTATCTTCTTAAGTTTAAATGATACAAATATTAACCTATGCCTCACACCAAGTTCTTGACATTCCTGCAGATTCTACATTATTAATGAAATTCTTGATACTCAGTTTAGTAGGATCTTTTGGGAATTTAATACATACATAAAACCGAGCTATAGAGAATTAAGTTCAGCAGATGTCAAAATCAGATGGAACAGTTTCAGTTTAAGTGCTCACAATGTTAAAATTTTATCGCACATTTGTGCTACTACAAATGAACGGTCACATGACAGACTTCTTCAAATGTGTGTTGTGCTGCATACTAATACTACCCTGTCAACATGTTTGTTTTGTTATGTTCTGTAATATTTTTCTTTGCCTATAGCGCCTCAGTTCTAGTTTTGTTCCTGAGATCTCTTTTCTCATCCTCATTTTAAAGGTGCAGTTATGGAGATATGTTTGCAGTAGTTTAACTATGAGCCATCAACAATATTTTATTTGTTTTTGCTCACCATTTATCAAAAATTAAGTATTGAAAATGGTAAGCCAAAAAACTGAATAAAAAATATTTTTTTGAACAAATTCACCCATATAAATAGTAAAACATGTCAACCAACCAACATTTCAAGAAACATAGACTATGAAAATCTTAACCACTGTATAAATCAAAAATTAATCATTAAAAATAATCTTAAAATCATTAAGAAATACCATTATTAAAACATTTCAAATTTTGTTGCCCTTATTTTTAAAACGAGACTGATAGTATTTTATTTTAAGGGAGTCAGTAATTGTATGACTCCACATGTAGTGTACCTGGCTCAGTGTGGGACATGTGGTGAATTTTATGTTGGGAAAATCAACAGACCTTTACATGATAGGATGAGGGAACACCTCTATCATATTAGAAAAGGATCTCCACATAATGCACTTGCCAAGCATGCAGCTGAGCTACATTGTTACATTTCAGGTGATTGAAGCTATGCACCAAGTATTAGGGAAGGGGACATTATTACACACACTGAATATAAGGAAACTCATTGGATTGTCCTTTTACGGGCAGACCGAGGGAGGGGCCTGAATGAGAGGGCCTCCATCAAACCCATTTTAAAGAAAAGGAGGTTGTGTAAATAAAGCTCATTTATTTTAGCTTTTATTCCTCCAATGTACTTTGTCATGGATGTCTATGTATATGCACTTATTTGTTTGCATAGTGTGTCATGTCATGTTTCTATTTTATTTAAGAGTGTTTTTCAAGAGTGTTTGTTTTTTTCTTTTTTGCCACATGGTATTCTATTCTATTTTAGTGTTGCATACTGTGGCTTTAATAGTTTATTGGTTGATTATTTAATTGATTTTTTTAGCAGGTCTGTTTTATATAAATGTTAGTTAGGTGTATGCTCATTAATGGTCTGATGCAGCTCCTATGCGAAAGCGCTTATCTGTCTGTGTTCTCGTAATAAACTGTGGATTTTTATTGTTAATGCATTGACTGGCTTTATTTCTGGACTTATTGATTTGCAGCCGTGTTTGACTCCGTTGGTATATTTATTCGTTCTTATACTTTTTAATTAACTTTGTACTACGGAGGACTTACCTCGTGGGTGCTGGCAGCCTTTATCATTATATTTAATAACTAGTTTGCTAAAGTCTTCCCATGTGATTGGAGATTTTGACAGTCCAATTTTTGTAATGTAAAATTTAATAAGGGCACACATTGTGATAAGGATATGTTTTAAAATTTTTGGAAGTTCATTTTTTTTGGCATGCAGTATAGCCGTCTCCCATGACAGGGTCATTTTTTCATATCCCATTTTCTGTAATCTAGCTGTTAAAGAGCACCATAGGTTGTGTACCTTACTACAGCTCCACATAACATGGAGAATATGAGCTGTTTGATTTGGGCAGTGTGGGCATATGGGGAAAATTTGGGGGCTTAATGTTATATTATTATTTTAACTAAACCATAAACAGAGAGAAAATAAATAAGAAAAATGCTTTTACCTTTTTTTCATTATGAGGTATGGAAAATGTGATATTTATTTTAAGCAGATTTGAAAGTACTACCATTGTTAATGGAAAAACAAAGAAGAAAAACAATAATTGATGAGTCAGTTATATTTAAGTCTTTTGTTTTTTTTTTTTTGTCCACTAACTTCAGTTGTTCTCTGCTTGATGCTTAAGTGGAAAGCCACTGCATTCCATTTCTTCTGTTTGGTCTATGGTATTGTTGTTTAGCAAATAAGTAACAGCCAGATTCTAATGTATCAAACAGTTTGGTACCACCTGGAAAGAATATTTTTAGTCTTGCTGGAAACAGGAGATGAACTTTAAAGTGTTTCCTTTTCAGTTCTTTTATTAGTGTCAGAAATTCTTTTCTTCTTGTAATCACTGCAGAATAGTCATTGTCAAATCTTATGATTCTACCATTCTATTTGACTGGAGAGATAGCCCATGCATTTTTTATTATCAAGTCCATGTCATGAGAAGACAGAAAATGTACAATTATAGATCTTGGGTTAGAGTTTACCTTTTTAGAAGATGAAGAAGTTGTCAGTAACCTATGGGCTCTTTCTATGCTATAAGAAAGGGATTATTGTAGATTTAACATGCTGGGTAACCAAGAACTGAGAAAGTTTATCATGTTGTCCCTTACTGTTTTTTTTTTTCTTCTGGCAAGCCATATATACAAAGATTGTTCCTTTGTGAGCTATTTTGTAGATCATCCATTTTACTGAGCAAAGAAATGTTTTGCTTTAAAAGAAATTCCACTTGATGCTCTTCTTCAGTAGCTCTGCCCATTAGGTCATTTAAGGTATCTTCCATACCAGTAATCTGAGCAGTATGCTGTTTCATCATTTCTTTCATCAAATCAATTTGCTTAGTAGTCTCTTCTTTAAATAAATCCAGTTTGTTGTCCATTTTATCAATTTTTGTAGATAAATAATTCATAGAAAAAAGTAAAGATTGTAATTCCTTCTTCGTTGACTGGTCCTTCATGCTGCTTTTGGAGTTCCTCATCTTGAGGAAATGCCAGCGAACTTTCTGGGAAGATTTTGACAGAAAATTAGACAAATAAAGAAAAAACATCTCAGTATAGTCTTCCAGGAACTTTAAGAAGTAGAAATCCTTAGGTTTAATAGATCTGCTGGTGGTGTTTTTTAAAACTTTCTGTCAGAAATATATATTAGATAGCAGAGGTAAAGGAAAGTGTTGCTAACCAGCCAACATCTTAGCCACACCCCAAACATCCCTCTGTTCCAATGCCTTTAAATTATCTACTGGTTTATAAACAAATAAGGGTTGCTCAGCCAATGTGACCATAATAAATTCATGATTCTGAAACTGGATGCACCCTGTAAACTAGGTGTAAATGAATTCATTACTATCAGTCCTGTTTTAAAAATAAGTGCAGCAACATTGAAAATGTTTTAATAGTGGTATTTCTTGATAATTTTAAGACTGTTTTTAATAATTCACTTTTTTTTTAATGGTTTTAAGATTTTAAGATTTTGGCAGTCTATTTGGTTGATTGGGACATTTTACTGTGTATATGGGTGAATTCATGTAAAAGAATTTGACCTGAAGAAGTCTGGTTATTGTTTATTAGATGAAAGTGCTTACCAAATTCTTATTATATTAAATTAAATTAGTTGATACTATTTAGTGGCTCTTTTTTGGTTACATTTTATACTGCAAGTACTTTTGGTTACTGTTTTGTTATGTGCTAGTGCTTCCTTTTCTTTGCTTATTAGTCAATGCTATTTAAACCCACCAACACAACTGCAGAATAAAAGTGCTAATTTCAGTACTGTATTCAGGAGAAATGCAATTAGTGAGTTAGAGGGAATGATTTCCATGTATGAAATACGGAAGTATAAAAACCAGAGTACTACAACAAGGTTGTGAAAAAGAAGGCACTAATCTTATATCATATAGAATAAAGATGAGAAGTTCCCTTACCTGTTGTATGCCAGACTTTCTTGTTTGATGCCTAATAGGATGAGCACTGATTCTCAATGGTGTGCTTGTGCAGCAGCTTGCTGAAACTGAGCAAGCCCCCTGGCATTTAAAACCATTAAGGCTTCATCCTTGGAGAAGTTAGCCAATTAAAATACAGCTAATACCCATGCAGAAACTGGCCAATCAAAATCAAGCACTCCAATCAATCTCTCACTGGAACCCAAGCTCAGGTAGCTGTCTCATGGAACCCTCTTATCTCACCAAAGGCTGGAGCACTGAAGACCTGGTTCTAGGAAGGCAATGAATTCCTTGTAGTGTTGTGAATTTACAGGAACACAGATAGAAAAGGGCTTTGTAGTCTTCTCCTTCTCTGTAGTCTTGTCTCCAGAGTAGCCAAGTAGTAGAGTCATATAACTATATCTAATGGCTAAATATTAAAAAAGAGAGATCATGCTACTTTCTACTGTGCCTAAGGATATTTTTTTATTCATGTACACTATGGTCTTTAATAAGTATAAAACAGCATTTTATACATCATGAAATACTAATAATTATTAAGCATAAACCAAATACAGTGAGTAGCAGGAATAATCATACCAACAGACAGGGTAAAGGGACAACTAAAACCAGGTATCTCACTCCTTAGTGAACTGATACAGCTTCAGAACTATTTCTGCACAAAAGTATTAGGAAACAGGTTAGTACACAAAGCAAATAAGTAAAGTCACTTTAAAATAACTTGCTTAGTAGTAGTATTCTTAGACAATTCTGTTCCTGAATAACTGCAGTACCAGATAATACCATTATTTCACTTTATTTTTCTCAGCTTCTAAGGCATGCGAAGACCATACACTTTAAAAACAGAAATGGAGAGGATGTCTACTTTGATGATAATGGAGATCCACCAGCTTGCTATGATATTTTGAATTTTCAGCTGCTTTCTGATGGATCTAGCAGGTATACCCAAGTGGGCAGCTTCGACTCAACTGCTCCAAAAGGACATGAAATCAGTATCAATGAAACAGCTGTTATCTGGCATTGGGGATATGGTCAGGTTTGCATTTTCTTTGTACTTAGTGTTATCTATTTCTCTGACTACAAAGAGATTTCAACAAACCATTAAAACAATTAGCAAACAAATGTCAACTTAGCATTTCCAGAATTTCCAGTTTTTCTTTGTAGTTCTGATAAATGTTTCAGTCTGTTTTTGTGCAGGTGAATCATTCTGAGCTCCTGTCAGTTAAATAAAAAAATCTGCTATCCTTTAGAAACAGACAAAGCAAATCTGTTCATGTGTCCTTCACTAATTTACCATTCAAAATAAGCCATGTGTTTTTTATTCCAGCTTCAGGCCAGTGTTATGTTCTAGCATGTAAAACAAGCCTTGTAGTTTACCATTTTGTCATTGAAAGAATACCTGTGGAGATGGGAAATATTATGAAATCCACCAAGACGATAAAAAGCATCTCCTCCAAACACAAACACTGTAACAAATATAAACTTGAAGTTTTAAAATCCTACAATCGTGTATAACTGCTTGCCAGTTTTTGTATACATTTTCATATTTTGCATCTGTAATACAACGTGAGTTTATGCCTGAAAATATGTCAGACTTGGGGATTTTTAAAGAGTAAAATTCTTCTACTGATGTTTATGAATGAAGGATATTGTAGGGAGAGAATATGTTGATGGCAATTCGTATGCAGGATTGTGCATCCACACACTTGGCTGGGCAATACTTGTCTGTATGGCCTAAGCAGCAAGGAAAAAGTAGAAATCCCTCATTTATGTACCTTCTGTTATGTGTATGCTTACCCTTATGTCTGGTGAGTTTTTCTGCTCAGGTTTACTTGGCTGTCTAAAAGAGGTGCCATAGTAGAATTTATACTACTCCAAATGATGTGTAATTGGTAAATTTATAGTATTTCAAAGATGTATCCTAGGTGAATGTATGCCTTCCAAATTGTCTGTGGGTATGCATTCTGTGAGCTAGTGAGAATGTGTTGGTCCTGTGATGGATGGGCATCCTATCCTGGCATCCTATCCAGGATTAGTTTCTCTGCCCTGTGTTCAATGAGTGCTGGAATGGCTTCAGATGTTTGTGCATGCACAGGTGTATAAAACAGGTGTTGGTTATAAATGACTGCTTTAAGTATGGTATGTTTAGTATCCCACTGCTTTTACTTTGGCTCAATGGAAAGTAAGAATAAAGTGGGAGGAAGAGTACTATATTTGAATAGTATTCTGCCACGTGGTTTATTCATGTGAGAACTCTTACCCAACTGAGGTGTGCCTTACTATACAGTCCAACTAGTCATAAGCAAGCATCAATAACTGGGGAAGGGTTAGGGTCAAGAACACAAATGAACCTTCATGGCTGTCTGGGTGAGAGCTGTGGCATGACTCTCTTTTACCACTCTGGTAGAAAATGAAAGTGTACAGTAAGTAGATAATAAACAAATTTGAGGGAAAGAGGAAGATATGCAAAAATAAGTAGACCTGTCTTTCATTAATGCTAGAATACAGTTTTGTAGTTTTTAGACCTCTGTCTCATATTTGCACACACTGCTTAGGTACCATTGAAGTCCCCCTGAATTGCAAGAGAAACAACTGCAAACTGCTCAGCTCTTGTAATAAACAGTTGAACTTTATGACAAATGTGACATGAAAATTGAGTAATTTTGCAGTCTGAACAATGGCTTTATGTATTCTCATTTTCTAGACTCCAGTCTCTGTCTGCAGTGACCTCTGTCCCACTGGTTACAGAAAATCCCTCCGACGTGGGCAACCAGTCTGCTGTTTTGACTGTGTCATATGTTCCAAGGGACATATCACAAATCAGTCAGGTGAGGAAATAAATATGAGCACTTGTAAAAATTAATGTATGGTCTCTGATTTGTAACCGGTATCCAAAGGGATGACCAAACTTAAAATCATTAATGCCAAGACAAATAAATGCACATAATACAAGCTATGCCTCAAACCACTATGATGGAGAGCATTGCCATTTAGTAAAGAGGTACAGATTTGGAGTCAGTTTATTAAACCGCAGGGGTGCAGGTGTGATAAACCCAGTGATTGAATTATTTATTTATTTATTTATTCATTCATTTTATTGCTTTCTTTATCAGGAAAGCCCATCTGGGGCTATTTGCTCATTTTCATTGGAAGCCGGGGAGAAAAGATCCAAGAAATAACATTTGCACAAAAGTAGAAATTCAATTACTTGTTGCTGCACGATTACATGGTTTACATAAATTCATGAATATATAGTTGGCACAAAGACACTGGACCACGGATTTGATGCAATACCATTTACTGGACCAACAGAGGTTTTGCAATTACTTGAGCTTTCCCTGCTGGCATGAGCCCTTCACTCAGAGTTATAAAGTTGCTGATGTTTGATACAGTGCTTAAATATCCCCTTCTTCCTAGAAAAGGAAATACATCATTTATTTCATTTACATTTTTTACAGTTGTCACAAAAATTAACAAATTAGATGATGCTATGTATTTTTTTAGCTGATAGATGGATGTGGAGTCGGTCAGTTGGTGTACTGTGATTAATTAGTTTAGTTCTCCCTAGGTAGTCTTTTACTGATAATTTAAAAGGATTTGCATGACTTGAGTCTGATTTTGTTTGGAGGTGGAGTATCCATGAGAGTAGATTTTCATTGTTCAATTATTTTGTTTGGAGTATAGATTTCTGTTGGGTGAATGCCATTGGTATTTTTTATATTTTTGAGATGAAATAAAATTAATTTTATTTTTGTTGGGTTACCTAGTTACTGGGAATCCTGTAGCCACTTTTCACTGGAGGTGAAGGCATCTTGAATAAAGGTTTGGGGTATGAAAAGACATACATAAAAGCAAGACTAAGGAAAAGTCATCAATATATTAATATGATGGTGGCAAGTTTTGATTTTTTTCTGCATGTTTATTAAGATCCTAAAAAATAATGTTCCCATCATAGTGCCTTGCAGGGATACCTGTTATGACTGGAATGAAACTGGAGTGGAAGTTTAACTATTTGACATACCGGGGTGCAATTGTCAACATAGCTGGTGAACCAGGTGACAGTGGAGGGTGCAGGCCAAGGTGTTGAAGCCTGCGAGGGAGGACATGGTGGGAAACCACATGGATGGCTTTGGAGAGTTCAGAAAAGAGCATGGAGATAATGTGCCAGAATTATGATTTTTGATGATTGTATCAAAGAAGATTGGCTTTTCCCTTTCATTGATATGATAAGGTCAAAAGCCATGTTGGCTAAGATAGAGCTTATGGTTTTCAAGCAGGAAAGGCAGAGGTTGTTCGTGAAAACCTCCTCAAGATCTTTATATAGGGGTGATAGGAATGGGATAAGTTGATAGTTGGATAGTTAAATGAATATGCATCCTCTGTGAGTGGAGTTATCAAGGAGGCTTTACATAGATTTGTTCTGTATCTTGCGAATATAGGTTTGTTAATTAGAATGGATACAGAGTAGCTTATTCCTTAAGCTTTTTTTGCAAAGCATGGCATGCTGCTTGAGGTTAGTGATGTGGGCTTTAGTTTTTAAGATATTTTCTAGTATTTTTATTGGTGATCATTTTTAATATGATTCGGTTGGTGTAAGTGGAGGTGACTGACGTGTGGGAGCATGACTTGTTTATTTTTAGGGAGTTGAAGGAAGATGTGTGATAGTGCTGAATCTGTCAGTGATTGTTAGGTTTTGATGGGAAAGAGTTAGGACTGAGGTTTCTAGCTGGATTCAAGAAGGTCTTAAGTTTTACATGAACATTTTCTAGGTTTTAAGACATGAATTTTGACAAGATGAGAGAAAGTTTCTCATCAATTAGGATTTACGTTTTTCTTTTGGAACTAAAACATTTCTTCAGTCCCCCCCCCCCCTTTTACTTTACTGCATATTTACTGTTTATTGGACAGCTCAACAAATAGAACACCTAACATTAATAAAGCTGATGCCATTAGTTTACTAACTCATTAAAATGATTGGCTAGGTAATAATTTTAATAAAGTAGTGCCAATTCTATCTCCAGTTTCTTTGCTTCTTATACATTTTTACTGAACTTTTGTTCATTACTCTTTTGAATGCATTGGCATAGTCTGCTGACACATTTACCATATTCCTTGTAAGTCTGCCCCTCCATTCCATTCTTTTTTCAAGCATCTGTGAAAAGACTGACTCATGTTTCCATGTAGTATGTGACATTAGAGACAAGTACTGATTCTAGGGATTATGGTCTGTTACTTCTGTGTTACTCGTACACTTTGCATTCTGTCCCTTAGCCACATTACTACAAACTCAGCCATTTTCTCTGTTGGTACCATCCCTTCCAACTCCTGCTTTATGCACCACAAATGATGCTGGTAAGCAATAAAAGACCTTGATGAAGACTAGGTATATGTCAACTTGCTTCCCTTGTTTACTTCTGTAACCCAGGCATCAAACTAAATTAGTTTCATAGGGAAATATTACCTTGTGAAACAAATGTCTGTGATCAAGGAGTTTTTGACCTCTGAATTTTGCAATTTACTTCACATTTTCTATGAATTTTAACTACAATTGATGTCCAGTTTACAGATGATGATAGTTCCTTATCTGCCTTTGGTGCCCCCAAAGGGAATACTACTAAGGCAGTATGTTTCCAATCCTCTGTAATTAGCCTTGTTGTGAAGAATCTGTTGAGCAGTACTGTTAAAGCCTTTTTGAATACTTTGGCAGTTTCTACACTTGGCGCATTTCCTACACTCAAGACAACTATTATAGGTGATAAGGATTACCAAGTAACAATAATGAGATGCAGACCTGTACTTATGAAGACCGGACAACATTGTTAGAGCATAAAGGATCAGAACTGATTTAATCCAGGGGGGGATCATACAGAAGGATTAAAATATTTGCATCTGTAATCTGACAAATATATATGAATTAAGTATGGTCATAATCTTTGGTTATCTACACTAATGAATCTAATCAAACAGGAGAGTTACAACACTGTAATGTGACTACCTAATCTGTAGGAACAGAAATATTCTCACTTGTAAAGGGAGCAAAAACAGCCAGTACAGACATGAAGTATTAGCGTTTTCCGGGCAGAACAATAAAAGTCACTGCTACTTAAAAAGGACTTTTAATAAAAGTTAGACAAGAACAGTGTCTGTACAACACACCATTATGCTGGAGTACAGGTGTAAGAATATTTGTGTATACAACATGTCTTTGTCAAACCTGAAAAAGTTCTTCAGGTTCATTTCACTTCTATGATGACCATCTAAACAGACAGAGAACAACACACTGCATGTGTATACTGAAGGAATGTCTGTGACAATTTTTTTTTTACTTCCAAACCAAGAAAGAGCATAAGGTCTTTGAGAGTCCATTATAAAGGAGAGTGCCTGCCCAGGCACCATGCATCTCAACCTGTAAGCACAAGAAATCTGGACAAATCCTAAAATAATGAAAGTACAAAAGCTCAAAAATAGGGATAGATTTTAAATATTGCTCTAATAAATTTAAAACATTGCTAGAACAGCAGGATTTGTGTTATGATGCATTTTCTGAAGAATATGAAATCTGAAACACAAATGCATGTCATTCTTTAGTGGCTTCAGTCCTCAGTGATTTGCTACAAAACCAACAATGTTATGAGGAAAAGACCAAAAAATATGAGGAAAAAATCAGGACATTCTGTGAAAATCTGGACAGTTGAGAGGTGTGCCAGGTACCTTATGCATTGCATTTGTGTATTGTTATGGCATGCTGTGAGATGAAAGGTAGCACAGCATGTTGCTCCTGCCTACCAGGGTATCCTTAGAAAGGATTCCTTTACTGCATGATGCAATATCAGTGAGGTGTCAGCATTACATCTTTATTTATTGCTTTTGTTTACCTGAAATGTCTGATTGGAGACAAGGCCTATTTTCAGTGGAAGCCCATAGAGAAAGCAATACACACACAAAAGGCAATAATAAGCACTCTTTACATCATGTTTCAGTAATATACAATAGTCTTTACATTGAGTTTCAAAAGCAGGAGAACTACATTTCCAATTTGATAAGGTATGCATGTAGCCATATTACTGCTATTTTCAACAGAAAGCAATATATTTTATTAGAGGTACACTGATGAGAGAGCTACAGTTGAAAACAAAAGACAAAGTGGAGTTGAGGATGAAGGACTATATCAAAATGTGGCGGTAAATTACAGTGCAGATAAGAGAAGGATAAGAAGGGAGCTGAGCAGTGATGCTGCTGGAGAGGAGTGATGTGCTAATCCTGTCTTACCGTTAGTGGGATGGAGTTCCAGATTTTTGACAATTTGATGGGAGAAGAGGGAACAGCCTAAGTTATTAGGTTTTGACAATTCTAGGAGGGCTTTGTCAGAAGAGTGCAAGCTTCCATGTGGGTTGTATGGTTGCACGTGGTTGGCTAGAGATGGACAGTAATTTAGTTTATTAAACTGTAGATAAAGGGGAGTTGGAGAATGTAAACTATTATAGTTCAAGCCACTGGATGTGTCTGAAGGACAAACAGTGATGTGATCTATAGGAGAGGTTGGCTGTAAAGGCTGCTCAAGTTTGTTTGAGTTAGTCAGATATTTGTGAGAAATGGTGCTGAATAGAGGAGAGTGGATAGTACAAGGGTAGTGATGATATGACATCTTGCAGTGTTACATAGGTTTTGCCCTATAGAGTGTGTTTAGTTTTTGTGTGTTTTTTCAGTGTATGTTGAATGTGGAAGTCAAACTTTAGGTCTTTGTCTTTATAAAAAATTATTAGTTTGCTTTGCATAACAACTATTATTTTGATATTATTGCATACAATTAATTTTGTTTTGTTAGGGTTTAGGAAAAGCTGGCAGCTAGTCAGCCAATTTGCAACAAAAGTGAAGAATTCCTGGCTCAGTTCACGTAGGGAATTTAGGTTGTTTGCTGAGTAGGTGATGAGAGAGTCATCTGCGTATTGTGTTAAGGTAGCATTCTTACTGTCCAGATCAAGGACATTAATAAATATGCTGAATAGGATAGTTCCCAGTATTGATCCTTGTTGGTACCGAACTGCAACAGGGGGAGAGAATGAGATGCCAGTCAGACATTTTACCACCTGGAGTTAGTGATGTAACTAGGAAACCAGGATCGAGAGGAATTGTCAAGACCTAGATAGGTTGCTTTTGTAAGAGTATAGGGTGGGAGACCGTCAACAGCTTTGGGGATATCAAGAGTGCAGATACAAGTTTATCATAATTTGTGTATGTCAACAGTAGTAGTGAAGTTAAGGAGGATGGTGGAGCTAATGTGGTAAGGAAGAAAACCAGGATGTGAAGGAGAGAGGAGTGCATTTTGTATGAGGTAGTGTAAGAATTGGGTAGTTGGGTGTGAATGTAATTCTCAAGTATTTTTGATGGGGGAAGAGAATGGCGATGGGTCGATAACCGGTGAGTTTGGTAGAATGGCCAGCTTTGTGGATCGGAGGATGTGACATTTTATTCCATAGTAAAAGTACATAAGATTCATTGTTAGAGCAATTTCAGAACTGCAGCATATTGCTGCAGCCAGTGGATTTTGTTTTTTTTTGTTTTTTCCATAAAGTGATATCCTGTGAATAATGAAAATGCACAGATTATTTGACAATCTGTATTTAAATAGATGCACTAGCGTTGTGAATATTAACAAATGATGCCTCCTTTCTTAGCATGGCTGTCAACTGTGGCTCCCTAATAACGAGAATATTATTTATTTTTATTATTCACAAACTTTAGACTTAAATTTATTTGCGAACCAACATTACTTTGTGGAAAAACATTTTTTGCATGCTTACTGGAAGAAAAATATTAAGACAAGTGATTACGTATTTCAAAATTGTTTTGCCAAATTTTTTACACAAAACCAAGCTTTATAAAGGAATCTTAATTTTTTTTTAACTGAGGTCTAAATGAGTTATTTTCCTAGTATTTGAAAGCAGCTAAATGCATTATCCTGTCTCCCAAGAGGACTGCTGGAGAAGGAAAAGGAGCAGTCCAACATTCAATGTTTTTGCAGGTGGGGATGCACATCTTGAATGTACACAATTAGCTTTGGTGCAGAAGGTTGCAGGTTTTATTATGACAACTAGTTGTATTCATTTTCCAGTACTGACATTGATGTACAGCATAAGTGGGGTGCTACACATCAGAATATGCTGTTATTTGGATGAGAAGTTAAACTGAAGTCCAATCTGCCTGAATTGGTGATAGCTCAGGTGGATGTAAAAGGTTCTGTGGCTCTTAACAAAAAGAGTAGGGTTTAATTTAAATGACACACATGCAATATTCATATTATTTTACAATATTTTACAATATAAATTTACAGTATATACAATATATAATCACTTGCATCTTACCAAAAATACATACAATCATATCCTCATATATTTCTTCCATAACTAAAATCATATTATTTGCAGAATATCTGTACAACACCATTTTATTAAACAAAACATTTCTCAGTCCTTCATTACATATTTCCCAAATTAGCAAAAACCTCTTATCCAGTTTTTCACTTACAAGTCATACTCCTTTCCATAGTATCCATACAAAATCATATACATCTAAGTCTCATCCATTATTTTTATTCATTATATTTTCTTCACGTATCCAGCCCATACCTTCATCACTGTTTCACATAAAAAAAAAAAATATATATATATATATATATATATATAGAGAGAGAGAGAGAGAGAGAGAGATGTAGATATATTCTGCTGTTTGCTCACAGCATACCACACATTATTTTATATAACATTTATTTTCACAGGATGTTAACAATCTCCATTAAAAATCTGTGCACACATTATTCCTAAATCTTAATACTTGTTTTATAGCCCGAATTATTTTTTTTTCTCATCCCTTCCCAAGAATTGATATAGTAAAGTGAGGAATAGTTTTCATTATACCATTACTTCCTATTTTTCCTATGTCAGTATTTACTTTCATTAATTTTCTTTTGATACAGTATACATTCTTTATGTAAAATAACTTTTTCTTCTCCATACGATCATAGGAAGTTACTAGGCTGTTGGCTCTAAGGCCCTTATAAGCCTAGCCAAGCGTTTAACCCATGCATAGAATAATCAGCACCTGATGCCCCTGTCCAGCAGGGATGTGTGTGGAATCCCAGGGATGTGTGTGGAATCCAGGGATGTATTTTCTATTTCCCATCCAGTTATCCAGGTTTTACTTAAAAAGGGCTAAAGAGGTGCTCTGCTTGATGTGGAGAGGAAGTCTATTCCACAGAAGGGAGAGTCTCTGGGACATAAATCTGTCCTGCCAAGTCCTATTGATGTCACAGACCAGGTTGAGGCTGCTTGTGTGGGTTACTCGAATGGAGCTTGACTTGAGAATATGCAACAGTCCAATCAAGGCGAGGTCTAAGATCGCCTTGTATGCCAGACAGATGTCACCTCTGAGGAGTCTGTATGAAATATAGTAGAGGGATAGGGCTTTTAGCCTATCTGTGTATGGTAGATTTTTGAGGCCCTGAATTCTCCTGGTGAGGAAATTCTGTGGTCTCTCCAGCTGCTGCATGTGCTTTGTGAGGTACATGCTGAATGGGGCATTGTACTCAATAATGGGCCTTATAAGGGAAGAATACAGGGATGTTATGACCTCCTTGCCTCTGGATGAGATACCATTACTTATGAGGTGGGCCATGTAGAAAGCTTTCCGTACAATGGAAGCAACATGGTGGTCAAAATTTAGGTTGCTATCAATCTAGGTGCCCAAATCCCTCATGACTGACTGCATGCTTAGGATGTTGTTATTAATGTGATAATTTGTGGGGACATCACTCTCCCCAAAGAGGATGATGATGCATTTTTTTGTATTCAGCTTAAGGCCATGTTTCTGGCACCAGTCATTTGCTTGGGTGAGACCCTCTTGGAGGATGTCCATGTCACTAGGGGAACTGATGACAGCTCCCAGCTCATCTGTAAACTTGGTCACCCATAAGCCATTGGTTTTGGCCTGCACCTCAGAAAAGTATATCCCAAATAACAGAGGCGCCAAGACCGAACCCTGGGGTACGCCGCTCGATACAGGTCTACTGCTTGAGGTGCCTTCCCCTATTTTGACTAGGTGGATTCTATCAGTGAACCAGTTAGCTATACATGGTAGCATACAGATTGATGCCTAGATGAGAGAGTTTATCTATTATGCCTGAGTGGGGAATTGTGTCAAAGGCTTTGGCCAGGTCAAGGTAGGCGATGTGCACCGTCTTCCCCTCATCTGCTTTGGTGATCATCTCAAAAAAGTTGACCATATTTAATAGACATGACCTCCCCTTGACAAAGCCAAACTGCATGGGATTGAGTATTTAGAGGTTGCCAATTTCCTTGTTAATGAGGTCCATGTTAATCCATTCCATGACCTTGCAGATCAGACTAGTTATGCTGATAGGTCTATCATTTCTTGGATCGGTGGATGCTCCACCTTTGTGTAATGGGATGACAATGGCTGTCCTCCACTCAGCTGGGACAAAATCAGTACTCAGGGTTTGGTTGAATAGGGCACCTAATGGTGCAGCAAGTTCCTGCCTGAGTTCATGTAGGATGCAGCCTGGGATGTTATCGGGTCCCATGGAGGCTGTAACTTTGCCTTTGAGAGAGCAGTGATGACCTGCTCCTTAAATATAAGAGGAAAGGGGCAGGTACTGGGAATGCCCTGGTTTACTGATGGGGGGGCAGATGGGTGTAATGTTCGCTAAATCTTTCAGCCAGCAAGTTTGCTATTGCTACAGCATTTGTATATGTGGTGTCCTTGACCTCCAGTTCTGAACAGATATGGGTGCTACCTTTGAGATTATGTGAAGAAGGTCTTATGACTATATCTAGTAGATGTGGCCAATTTGGACTCAAAGTTTGCTTTAGAGGATTTCACTAGTGCTCTTATTTGCTTGTTCAGGCTAAGGAGAGATTGCTTCCAATTGGGTACCTGCTCCTTCTTGGTCTTGGACAGCAATTTTTTTTCTTTTGTTATAGAGTTTATTTATTGCATATGTCCATCAGACAGGTTTACTCTTCCTTGTGGAGGATGATTTAGTCCTGTCAGGTATTCCTGATTCCATGCATCTATATAAATGTTCGTATAGTAGTTTGGTATAGTTTTGGATACTGGTGCCATTTCCTACTCCATGCAACTATACTGCTATTTTCTTTTTTGCATTTAATAATCCAATAAAATGTAAAGATGTTACATGAACTGTAAGATGAATTAATCTCCACTATCTTCAGTCAGAAACATACATACACATCCCGTGTAATCTAATTTACCAAAACTGACAGTATTAATCAAGTATACTTTTTAATAACCTAAATGCCCACCAAAAACTACTTATTTCTCTAATTCCCTCTATCATTTTACATTTTTCTTCCTCTAAGTTACCAAATATTATGCCAAGCAACTCAATTTTCGGATGTGAAAAAAATCCCTTCTATCCTAACAGCATCCCTTATACCCTCTTCACAAAGTATTAATCAGCAATACCAGAATTTCCTTTATCCAAGTCTTATTTTTTGTTATAACAATCACATCATTTGTATATGATAGGAAAGCACTCTAAAAAAGAGAGCTGGAATGGCAAGTCAGTTTTAATGCATACATACCAGGTCTTCACTTCGGATGCTCAATCACATGCATCTTTCAGCTCAAAAAACGTAACCATAGGAAACAAAACTGACACCCACCCACCCACAAAGGTTTTTTTGATGGCAAATTGTATTTTTGAGTTTTGATTTTCTGATTGGTACAGATTTCCTTTTTAATTCCCTAATTCTAGTAATCTGAAGAAGCTTCTGCTTAGGAGTGAAAGCATTTAATACCAAATGGCTCTTTTAATTGGCTAGCTCTTGCTATGAGCACTCCTATTTTATCGTTTTTTTATCCACTTTACTTTAATTTCAGATTCACTATATAGAAAGATGACATCTGATGCCCTGCAAAAATGGGCACCCTTGATTCATTGTTTATGTTGATGCCAACATGCACATCATTCCCATGAACCAGTAAAAATAAATGGCTTTTCAAAGGCCAAAATATTCTGTTAAATATTTTTAAGGAAGAAATTTTTTTATAACATTGTGAAACTAATCTGTTTTACTTAACAAGAAGATGGAGGTGGATAACAGCCTAACCAGTCTGACTTGTATGCTATTTAGGGCCTTAGCGTCCCTCTGAAATCAGCTGGTTTGACTATTAACCAATCATAATTCTTTTTCTAATTAGCGACTTGATATCCCCTCCAAACAGCAGGTCTAACTATAAACCAGTCAGGAACCATAGAATTACCCCCCCAATCATAGGTGTTGTATCCTACCACAATCTCTTGCTTAGTGTTATTTAAACAATCAGAATCATAATGGTTTATCAGGAAAAAACACTATCTGATGAAGTCTGATAGACAAAAGAGCTCATTACTTTGAATAAACCTAACAACTTAAGACTCAAAAAAGAATTGATTCATGTTTATATTGCTTGTTTTAAGAATGTGTTCATTCTATTCTGGTTAGCTGTCTGCCTGGAAAATACCTATGGGAATATAACAGAGGATTACTGCAAACAAAAAGGCTTTTTCTTTTGTTCTTTTCATATGACAAAAAGGGAATCTCAACATAATTTTGTGATCTATATACACCATCTCCTGACCACCCCCCTAATAACACATGGAACAACATTTATTGCTAAGTAAAACAATATTCTCCTCATGGGCAACCCTGTCTCATAACCCTTCTTACATATATTTGCTCAGTAAATCAACCACACACCCTACCTTTCACTGTTGAGCTACTATATGCTGACTTTAATGACATTATTTCCCCATTAAGCCCATTCTGTAATAAGATCTACCAAAAGCATTCAAGATTTATACTATCAAATGCTATACATCTTCTGGCACTAATTTTCCATGTATCTTCCCATACAAAATACCCAGCACCTCTTTAACTATAATCAAAAGGTTATAAATCCTTTTACAGTGTACACACTTGACAGCATAATCTCATTCAACATATTCTTAAATCTCACTTGCATTCTTTTCATTAATATTTTATCCACATTGTTAAAAAATTAGTCTCAAATTGTATTACATTCTTCCCCACATAAAGTTAATAATCCCTACACATATGCAACTATGATGTGTATCATTCTTATATCATTTATTGAACAACTCAACAAAAATTTGTTCTACATTAAACATTTTTTTATGCATCATAACCTATACTATCTTTCCCTAGTGATATATTTTTTAAAATATTATCCTAAGTACATTATCCATATATTCTATCACAATTCTAGCTTGCAAACCTTCTACTACTCCCCTAGAAATTTTCTCTACGTTAACACTCACTCAACATTCACATAGCCTTCCCTATTCAATGTCTTAGAATATGTCTTTATACTATCCAAAAGTTTTTACTTTTTAATTCTCCTTTCTCATTCCTCAGTTCTGTACAAATTTACCATTTTTAGTCATTTTTACCAAAAAATTACTATCCTTATTTCCCACTTCTTTTAAGATATTTTATCTATATAATAATTCCCCAAATTTTTATTCTTTTCATATATTTAATTTTCTTTGCAAAATTCACTATCATTTTTTTCTAGACCATCTAACATACTTACACGCCAATAAACATTTTTTCTTTATTCATAATTGTAACATTACCTGCAGATATACTTTTCTATGTTTTTTTAAAATACAACCCACAATTCTGTCCAAGATTTACATTTATCTCATAATTCAATGTTCCTTACACAGCTGCTCATTCTTGTTCCATTTGATTTACTTCTAAGATTGTTCCTAATAATTTTCGCATGTCCTCCCCCTCTAATAATAATATAAATCTCCCCCACTTTCATCTTAAATGATCTGAAAAACTCTGTAATCAATGCACCTGTTTACATTTCAATAAGGTTTTTTATATTACATAAAAAACTTTGTCTACAATATGTCATTTATATGTGCACTTTTATTGTAATCTCAAATCCCTCATTTTAATATTTCCTGTAATTTTTTCCTATCATGATTCAATTTTATTTTCTTGTTACACCTGAAATGAATTTAAATCCCCATCAAAATAATTATATTAACCATGATATAAGATTTTATCTTCAAATAATCCTTTTCTTTTAGTATATGTATGTCCATATCAGCCTGAAAACCCTGCATTTAATATTTTAAAACTTTCACTAAACAAACAATCCATGATTTCCCAGATTACACATGCAAACTTTTCCCCAGTCTTTCAACTTGCTCTCTATTTCATAATGAAACAAATATTGTATCCTGCAGACAAATGCAGTGAGCATGCACATTTTTGCAACATTCTAATATTATCCTGAATGTATTCCCCAATTTACATTAACTGACCCTAATTTTACATTGTCCATTTCCCCCTTTTTAAAAAAAAACTTTGGGAGTAATTTTTAAACTTTCATTTTCTCATTCTAACCTTCTATCCTATAGAATTATTCCTGTCTGGTCTATCTTAACTCTTCAAATTTCCCTTCTTTATGTGTTTGATCAATTAATAGTTGTTCAAACAAGTCGGTAGTCTTAATTATAACCTTTTGTAAGCCTCTCTGTATATCCTCTCTTGAGCAAAATTGTTTCACAGTCTTCATTTTAACTTGTACACTTATCTACTTTCATCAGTTCCTCTGTACTTTTATCCCCCATTTTGTTTGTTTAAGCAATTTCCCTCTCTTCATTTACCCTCTGCATTTGTACACAATCGAACAAGAAGTGGCTGCCTTCTCCACATAACCTATATTCTGCTTTACTTTAATATGTGGATTGACCAATTTCCCCACACTGAGAATGCATCTTTTTTTAATCCCAAATTAAGTGCTATACTCCCCAGAATAGCAGCTGTTTGCTTGTACATGTTGGCTTTAAAGAACCTCTGAAACATTGTATAAATATAACACTAGACAGATGTATAACATCTTACTTCATATTCAGTATAATTTCCACTTCCTATGCACCATTCCATATACTTTCATCTTTTGTTTAAACAGTTTCAATTTTAGCAATTTCCAACATTTTTGTACATTGTCCTATTCTATATTGAATCTAAACTATACAAAAACATCTTCTTGAAAAATAGTACCTGTCTAATAAACAGTTAATTCATGAATAACAGTCTTTTTTTTTCTCATTTTCATTTAGAAATCTCTAATGTCTCTGTCTCAAAAGTAACAGGTCAGAATGATTCTTTGCACAGGTATACAAGGAATCTTACATCACTTAGTGAAATCCCTAAGGACATAATTAAATAATCCCATATATAATGCCATTTAATAGCAACATTTCTAGCATGCATTATTAAGTGTATCTCTCTTTTTATATTGATCATTATTCACAGTACCTTTTTTGCTCTTTGTTCACCAACAAAACTTGGCAAATGTCTTTCATGTCTCTGCAGAAATCTTACCCCTGTCACTTTCCTTATTAGGTACTTGCTAGCCAAAAGATGAGACTGATTCTTAACAGGTTCTTCCTTATTCAATAATTCTAAAAGATTTATATCATGTATATCCCCAGCTTCCATTTCAGTGCTTTCACCTTTTTGGTCCTCCATCTTAGACTGTAAAGCAACTAAATGATGCTTATTTGTTACATCCACCATTTTATCTTAAACTGCTGGTACTATGATAATTCAAATCTTCTATTTCCACATCATTATAATTTTTATTAACTTCACCCATAGCTTTAGCAACAAATTTATCTGTGGTGTTACTTCTCTTAGCCACCTCAGCAGCAGGAATGGAAGTGAGATTCCTCCTAAGTCAGAAAAAGAAGGTCAAATCTGAAGTTTGGTACCTTGGCTTAGTCTCTCTAAAATATATGACTAGCCCTAAAAAAACTAGCCCTATGTAAAAAAGTATAAATGTGAGGGCTGTTGTGTCAAGGCCCCTGTGATGTATGTACCAATCTGAAAAAATAGGATAAGATATTTGTGAAATTTATACAAAGTATGTTTCTGTGTGGTACAACCTCAGTGTGTTTGTGTGTGTGTGTGTGTGTGTGTGTGTGTGTGTGTGTGTGTGTGTGTGTGTGTGATGTGTGTGTGTGTGTGTCCCTGTGTGGGGAGGTGTTCCTTCTAAATTTATTAACAGAAAATTTAGTATGTCCAGTGGATGAAGGCATGCATAATTGTCTTCACAATATGTAAATTTATCAGATTAGTGTCTTTGCTAATTTTATCATATCAATCTAATAATCAATTAAATATTTATGTAACATAATATATTATATTGTTGGTTAAATATGTTGGTGTAAAATATATAACATATAAAAATGTTAAAATATATTTTGACAACAAACGAAAAACCAAAAAGCGAAGCAAAAGCACAAATACCAATCAACTTAATCAACTGCAAACACTAAGCACTTTTGTCTTTTCCAACTGTCACAAAGACTCATCAGAGTAAACTAATAGCATACACAGAATATTTTAAATACCCTAATACCAAAAATCACTAACTTTTAAAAAAAAAAAATTAAAAGAAAATTATACAGACAAACCACCCTTTCAACTTGCTTGCTTTTATTTGAAATAAACACTAAAAAAAAAAATAAATACAATTTATTAAATTTTTTTTTGCTGAATTTTTTTTAAAATGTACTAATTTTAAAAAAAAATGGCCATATGCCATATTTTCCTCCTATTATTTAGGTGTCCCCTTCTTGCATCAAGAGGTTGAGAGGTTGAGACATAGATGCTGGAGATAGACAGCAAGGATGTAGCAGCCTACTGACACCAATCCTAGGTGGTCCTAGGGTAATCAGGTTCAGTATCTCAGGACAGGGGGTAATATCATGAGGTTTGAAAAAGCAAAAAATAAACAACAACCACAGGGAGGGGTGAGCAATGACAATACAACTGTAGCCAAATCATCAAGCAATAGCACAGGTACACAGGGTAGCAGTCATTCATGTCATTAGATCAAACTGAACGTTGAGTGTTAACAAAAGGACTCTGGAAATCCTCATTCCAGTCAACTGAGACAGTCAAAAATAAAAAAAAAAAAAAATAATTAAAAAAAAAAAAAAAAAATTTTGCAGCCTGCCCCACCCACCCCCCACCCCCCTGTTAATTTGTATACTAAACACCAGGTCACAAAAGGAATAGGGAAATTTCACAATTTACCCCCCATCGATCACACCCAGGCTCCCCATTATTCCATTATTCTACATTATTTTTTTTTTCTATGTATTATAGTTTGTTATCTGATAGTCAACATGTATGTCCATCTTCCTATTATCATGAACTCTTCTACAAGACTGGTATTGTGGCAGACTCTGACACCTGCCATGTTAATGTGAAATGATCGACCCTCCTTGTTGATGATGTCCCCAGCTCTAGATGACTCTCACTTCTGAAACTGATTGCCATCAAGTACACAAAGACTAGGAATCCAGTGCAAAGTGACATGGGATATAAGTGACTGGACCAAGGGGAAAACATGTATGACAGTTTAGTAGAAGGATTTTCTGCAGACAATGAAGGAAAAACATACTGGAAAAATATTTAGACTGCAAGGTGCAAACACAATGGGCCATAGCAGTATAAAATGAACAAACTAGTTGGTTACCAATATATATAAAACTATAAACTTTATTAAGAGTTTAATCATAACTATCATCAAAACTTCAAATTGTCCTTGTAGTGCCACATTATCTCCTTTTATATGTATTAGTTGCAGGAGGACACAAGTTATTGACTACTGTCAAACATTCCTCTCAACCTTTTAGAACAAGAAATCTGGACAGAGCCATATATAAAAGTGGGACAAAGGCCCACAAATAGGGACAACTTTTAAATATTGCTCTTACAAACTTAGAAAGTAGATAGAATAGCAGGTTTTGCATAGGTTCATAGGAGTATACTAGGCTAATGGCCCTGGACTCTTTACAAACCTAGCCCATAGGATTACCCTGACATCGTGCCGCCCAACCTCTACTCTGTCGAGTAGAGCCACTGGAGTGATCCCCGGGGTGAATTTTCTATTTCCTATCCACTCATCAAGGTTTCTCTTGAAGAGGGCCAGTGAGGTGCTCTGTTTGACATGTATAGGAAGTCTATTCCATAACAAGGGCAGTCTGGGTTATGAACCTGTCCCTCCAGCATCTTCTGTTGATTGTGGTAATGAGGTTGAGATCACTGGAGCATATGGTGTGGAGGGATTGGATTTCTTTAGATGTAGCATTTCTAACAGAGTTGGATCAGACATGTGTTTGTATGTCAAGCAGAGATCATCTCTAAGTAGGTGATATGAGACAGAGATGAGACAGGCATTAGCATGAATTTTTCTGAAGGGCGTGAAGTCTGAAACTCATTTCTCTGTCATTATTTTCTAACTTCAGTCTTTGATGATTTGCATACCTATCAACCTCTTAGTGCAAGAAATCTGAACGAAGATTGGTAAAATGGGGGACAAAGGCCCAAAAAGAGGGACATATTTTAAATATTACTCTTATAAAGTTAGAAAGTTGCTAGATTAACAGGATTTGTTTAGCATACATTTTCTGAAGGATTTGAAGTCTGAAACTGAAATGTATGTCATTATTTCGTGACTTCAATCTTCATATCATTCCAGTGCAGTGATTTGCCAGAAAACCACTAACTTTATGAGGAACAGACCAAAAATATAAGTCAGAAATCTGGACATTCTGCAAAAATCTGTACAGTTAAGAGGTATGCATGTCAAACCAACAGGGCTATATACTTACATTATATACAAGGAATGCACTCCATTTTCAAGTAAATCAACAGAAAGATAAAAACATGAAGGCTGTGCTGGCCAAAATGATCACCACTGCCCAAGTATGCACTACCTGACTGGCAGTCAGCAACCCTAACTTATCTCAAACTCCTGCCAGACGAATAGTTCCATAAAGTTTTTCTGGCTCTGTTTGTGAGGAAGTTAGTAGTCCATAGTTAATTTTTAGACTGAAAAGCTATGAATGAAATGTTTGCTTGTGTTTTAATGTGTGTAGACACTTATGCTGTGATGTATGAATCACAATGGACATCAGCATCCATTATTTGAAAACAGATGCATTGTCAGGAAATAAAGATGGTCTGATCATAATTAAAACCAAACACATACTTCAAGTTTTCATTCTTACTAGGAATGCTACATGGAAATTAGAATATGTTACTGAGATAGTATTTCAAATATATATATAATCTGAATAAACTGACATGCATCACATGCTTTAATAGAAATCCCAAGGAAACTTCAAAAGAGCTATCTGAACCCTTGAGCTCATTGATAGGACTTGTAGCATGCAGTGTTTGTTTAAACATATCTCTTTCTAATGGCATGGAGTAACTTCTTTATTACATAGTATTGAAAATATATACTCACAATAAATTTAAATAAAATATGAAAAAATGAATGGAATTAACAGGAATGATGTCTGCTGGGGGATAAAAGAAATAATTTGAATGTTTACTTTGAAAGCAGTGCCTACCTGCGGTGGTCGTGCTGTGGTAGCATTGTCACCTCACAGTAAGACGTTGTCCTGTTTGATTCTCAGCTAGAGCGTCTTCTGTGTGGAGACATGCATGAATGGGCGTACCTTCGATGAAGGTTGTGCATCAGAGCTGGCAACACGGCACGTAAAAATCTACTGCCAATCATTAGCAGACCAGATTTCCGCTGTGGCGACCCCTAACCTGGAAAAGCTGAAAGACACAACATCAACAACTTTGAAAGCTGTGCCTGAGCTTTTTAAGTAATATAGTTAGATTTCTACATTCTCCAGATGTATACCTTTGATCCCAATAAAATTATTTAGCATTACTGATCACAAGTCGACATTAAAGAATGGACATAATGTCCAGCAGAACCTAACTGTAATTGCAGCATGATGGAAATTTTAATAGGATATGTACTTAGGTTCATCTGCATGTGACTGAAATGTATTCAGATTTGTAGGAATCTACTTTAGTGGGCTTCCTAATGAAGGTCATCTGTAAGGAAATTTCTAAATGTAAATTGCTACAGACAATGAATTTGGATAACCTTCTGTTGTATATAGCTCAGCATGTTTTTCTCCTTTGCCACTCCTCTTTCACAGATAACTGTGAATAAGCAGACTCTAACCCATCAACACCAATCATGCTTGTTAGATTAGTAATTTAGATGTATGATAACTAAGGCTGTTATACTTCTGATACAAAAATTAAAATGTAACTTTCTTTCAGATTCCAGAGAGTGCCAGTTGTGTCCGGTTGATCAGTGGCCCAATGAAAAACATGACCGATGCATTCCAAAAGATATAGAGTTCCTTACATTTAGTGAGACACTGGGTGGAGTTTTGACTTCTGCTACTGGAGTTTGTTCTACACTTGCTGCATTTGTTCTTTATATCTTTGTGAAGAACAAAGAGACACCTATAGTCAAGGCTAATAATCGTGAGCTGAGTTATGTATTGCTTTTTGCCCTTTTGCTTGGATCCCTGTCTCCATTACTGTTCATTGGACGTCCAACATCAATCACATGTATGCTACAGCAAACATTATTTGGCATTGCATTTTCCATTTGCGTGTCTTCAATCTTGGCCAAGACTGTTATGGTAGTAATAGCATTCCGAGCCACAGATCCCACTAGTGGACTAAAAAAATATTTAGGTTCAGCTGTACCAAATCTAATAGTTATTTTCTGCTCAGGCTTACAAGGAATAATATGTATGGTGTGGACAGCCACATTTCCTCCATTTCTGCAGTTCACCACAAGTTCAGAGACTGCTAAAGTTATCATTGAATGTAAGGAAGGCTCTGTTGTATTTTTTTATGTGATGCTAGCCTACATGGGTCTTCTGGCTTGTGTGAGCTTTGCAGTGGCCTTTGCTGCACGTAAATTGCCAGATATTTTTAATGAAGCAAAGCACATTACATTCAGTATGCTAGTGTTTGCTAGTGTGTGGCTAGCTTTTATCCCAGCATATCTGAGCACCCAAGGGAAGTACATGGTTGCTGTGGAGATATTTGCTATTTTGTCTACCAGTGCAGGAATACTGATTTGCATATTTTTCCCCAAGTGTTACATTATTCTGTTCAGACCACAAAAGAACACAAAGGAGCATCTAATTGGTAAAAGGCACATTTAAAATTTATAAAATATAGCTGTTATTAATTGAAGGGCATTGCATTTTATTTATCAGTCACTTCTAAAAATGAAATAGTGGTTCTTTGAATCTTTCTAACATAATTCCATATTTTTCAAACTGAAAATGTTGATATTTAAATGCTTATTTTAAGACCTTTCTAAAATGTTTGTACTTCTATAATAAGTTTTGATAGACTACTGAATTCTGCTTCTTGGGTTTTAGAATAATGGTTAACAGTTGTACATGTTGCAAGTTATTGGCAATTGCAGAGATGCACATGTCTGAAACACTAATAAAGATGTAATTGAATTCCATCATAATTTTCACATAAAAGTGTAATTGTTAGAGAAAAAGACCTCTGTCATATGAAGCTTGTGACAGAAATGAAGCAGATTGATAGGCAGAAATATCTGACATTGTATTTCAGTATCTCATGAAACTAAACAGACTACATTAATTTTTGTTGGTGTTGCAGTACTTCTCACAGTTGGTTTCAAAACCAATGCACATTTTATGGACTACACAGGCATCTAGCTATTTTTACTTACATGTTGACTGCTTTTAAAATCAACCTGTGTAAGTCATAAGGCACAGAATATCCTTTATCATATAACCCATTTGATTAAGGGCCTAAAATCTGAAAACTGCATGGCTCATTCTATGGTACTAATGGAAAACTGTCCCTTGTGGAGTAATTTGTTTACAAACCCTTCTGCCACATTCATTCATTTGCATAATCTGCCAATTTAATTAGCAGATTGTTTCTTATTCCTATTCTCTCTCTCTAAGACTACCACTCCCCCAATCCTTAAAATAATCATATACAATAGTCATTCTTTGCTGACATAGCTTGTTTCCCTTCCTATACTTAAATCCACAATAATTTTCTTCCACACACCAAGCTAGCAAGTTAAATTTAAACCTATGTAAAAAATCTAATTTTATTTATATTTGTTTACTAGGTAGTAAATTGGTCAATACTGACCAATTTCAGACTCAACCCTGATACAACATACCCAGAAACATAGACATATTATGAACTGATCTCTCCGTTTTACCCACAGTGAATGTTTTGACTCATGTACTGCACTCATTACAGCAGATTCAGTTATATTCTGTCTGTCTATTGTGTAAGAATGCAAACGCATCCTGCTATATGCACCAGTGCCAACTGACAGATGTCTTGCTCTTTGATATTTGTACATAAGATAACAGAATTTTCTTATAATGCAATGTAATTTCCTTTTTTCTGATTATACTGTGCAGTATTCCTCTCTTAGCCTCTCTTGAAAATGGATTATTAGCACTGTGAGATATTCTCAGCTATTGAAGAGAAGTAAATGTTTGCCTATCTGTCCTAATGTTATGGTCACTAGGAGAGACATTCTTGTCTGAATTAACAAAAGAGTTAAATACATAAGACTTCATCAAATGCTTCAGTGTAGTATCAATGAGATTGAGCACAGAGCCAAAAATAAGTGATGCAAAATGTGTCAGTTCACAGAATAGTATGTCAAAGTGTGTTAATAAGTGAAATAAAACTGAGTAGCTTTAAGTGGATTATGGTAAAGTTGGATATATTTCTTAAGCTGTTATTTATCCTCTACAGAATTTCCAGCAAGCCATTTGTCCTCACTGTCATTGTTTGATACTGTTCTTTTATTTGCTATATTAACTGCATGTAAGACTTTTCATGGTCTAATGATATGGCATTTTATTACAATACAGAACATGTTCTGGAATGCCCATTAAATGTCTTAACTATGCCTTTGTCTCAGAAATGTGCATATGTAACACAGAAACAGTTAAGAACAGTCCAAAGTTTGTACATGCAAAATCTAAGACACTTTATCAGCTTACACTCTCTGCTCTTCTACAATATAGTGCAACTACAGTAATTTTTATATTAACAACTGGGATCTTGATTGATGGCAAAAACTATGAAACATTGCTACTTTTATTTATTTTTTAACATACAAAGCCTTTATGTATTAAACAAAGCATCATGACTACACTGTAGATGAATTAGTTTGCATGAGTACCTGGGTACTTGTCAGCCAGTTGTGAAAACAGCTTAAGATAAAGGAGAAGACCATGCAGTCAAATGAAACATAACCACATGCTAAAAGCTGGCAGCATGGTTGAAAATTAGCCACAAATTAGGGGCAGCTGTCAAGCTATTTCCTCCTCAAAATTAAATTGATCCTAGAACTGACTACAAAAGTATCAAGAGTGAAGCAGCACAGCTTCCTTGAGTAACAGAGGTAGGTGGAGGGGCAAAGCCTCCCCAAGAGGAAAAAAAAACAAGTTTCCTGAATGGGCATTTCATAAATGTCTTCGGCAGCTTTACGCTTTTGGGAAATTAGCACTCACCTACGTGTTGCACATCCTAAATATTAATATGAGCAATACATCTACACAAGAGTAATAATTTTTGCATTTTTTTTATTTTTATGGAATTATGATAGACAGGATAGTTTGAAATTGCTTTGAGGTGGTTTATGCAGTAGCACAAACAGCTGACCAACTGAGCAGAGACTTCACAACAGTTACAAATTAATTTTGCCTGGACTAATGTATTTGGCTTGAAATTACATAAAATCATAACATGTTTGGTAGAAAATATCATGGTGTCTAAGTTAGTCCTAGTTTTGTAGTTATTATATTTAATTTAACCTCCTATGCTCCTTCTTTCAGCCCATTTCCCACATCAGACAGTCTTGGTGAACTCTACGGTAGAGATTAATATTTACTTGTTATTTTTTTCCATTTATATACCATTCTTTCCACAAAAAGTTATTTTTAGTGGGATATGCATTACATGGCATTGGGTCCTAATTTTGAGACTTATTTAACATTGAATATAAAGCTTTGAACCACTGCAATTAATTTAAGCACATTTGTGTTTATTTATTTTATTTAATTGACATTTGTTACCTGGGATAGTCTGACTGGGTCACATAACCCTTTTCAGTGGAAGCCAGGGAGAAAAGCTCCACCTTTAGACATTTAGGTACATACACAGATAGACTGTAATTTTTTACAACAGCAATGTTAGTTAAGACTTAGCGCAATGCATTTATTTACTTACACAGCCAAAATACCAATTTTAAAACAACATAATGTTAGTTAAGACTTTACACAATGCATTGCAAGCAGATTAGAGTTGAAAAAATGGCCAGTTACCTAGAGTTTTGCTTAAAATTTTACGTAACTTCTAAAATATTGCAATGTGTTACCAACAGATTACTTGAGAAAACAATTGTGGATGTGCTTAACATCATGTTAACATGAGGACAGGTTTACACTAGATTATATAAATAGCTTAACCTACAGAAGTGGAGGAACAGCACAGAAAATTTGAGAAGTTATAAATTTAGTTTGGTTTAGAGGGACAGAAAGAAGAAGAACATGATGAGAACTATGATGTATAACACCAGAAAAAGATGAGGATTCTGCCTTCATGCTGTCAAAGAACAAAAACATTAAGTCCATCCTGCACTGAAGACACAAAGACCTGAGTACGGCCCGGGTGATCTGAATTTTAATAATGGCTTGGGTGCTTTTCACCACAGGCAGAGAGGATGGGTGTACCCATCCCTGAGGTAAGGCAGACATGCTCTGGATACATTAATATAGCTGGTTTCCCTGACACAGACTAAGAAAATAACAACGTGGTTGCATCTGACAGTTGGGTTAGTAGATTAAGGAGCTGTTAATGAGGTGTTTCCTGTGATCCACTGGTGCAAGGTTTGATTCCCTCAGCCTCCATAGCCTAACTGTATAACTCTGAGCAGGTCACTTAACAAGACATCAGTCTTGGGCTGTGTTGAAAAAGGTCTAATAGACTCACTGCTGTATGCTGGAAAGAATTAACAATAAACTGACTGTTGTGTTATCCTGCTGACATTAGACCTCTGTGAAAGCAAGGGATGGTCATGCTCATGTAGATCAAACCTATGGACAATGGTGTATTAGTCAAACAGATTCAGATGGGAAAAGAAATAGGACTGACAGGACAACTGTGTTGCCTTCAGTTTAGTTGTCAATGTAATAAAAAAATTGTAAGCAAAGTAATGTCAGGTGGAAATGGAGAAGGTTATTTATGTGGACAAAGTGAACTAGATTGTCAGCTAAGATGGAGTCGTAGTTTATTGTATGAAAATGGTGCAGGAGTTGCTAAACTAGGATACATAGTTTGTGTTAGGAGAAGTGCAGATATCTGAGTGGCTAATATTTTTTTTAATATTTCTTTTACAAAGGGTTATGTATGGGTATCTGAAGCACAGTATGGAGTTATGATTATTTCTGGAATAGAGGATATTAGAGTCTGTAAATTTGTAGTACTGTATGACGTCTCATAGGAAGAACATGCATTGGGTAAAACGATTTATTGGGAATTGGAAGTTATTTGGTCTCTGTATATTCTCTGTGTATTCATTGTTTGAGAATGGAAGTTGAGGTGATTTTTTTTCAGTCATTGTGGGCGAGACTAAATCTAATGAAAGAAGGTTATTATATAAGAAATAAAAGTATGCAAATCATATAGTCTTATTACTTAATATATTGGTTTACAAAAAAAATAGGGAGAGAAGAACAAACTGTCATCATAAAAATTATGGTAGAATGCATTAGGGGAAAAAGGACAAATGATAACAGTATTTTGCTGGAATTTTTAAACATGCTAAGCTGGGGGTTGTAGTTAAGATTAAAAAAAGACAAAGGGAATTGTATTTGTGGGGACTTGAAAGTTCAAGTCTGGGAAAGTTTTAAGAAAGATGCAAAAAAAAAAAACATGCAGAATCAAACAGTATTAAGTGTGAAGTAGGATAAGGGGAGATTTTAAGGAGAGACTTATGCATAAAAAGGTCTTGTAAGGACAGTGACTCACCATAAATCTTCTGAGGAGAGTGTGCTTGCTGCCATTGTATATCAAGTCCTAAGCAGACTGCATTTATTGTGTATCTATTCTGCTCAGATTGAAATGATTGCATTATGTCTGGAGGCTGGATCAATTTTACCAGAAGTAACACTTCAGCATTTGGAAACTACATAGCTCAATTCACACAGCTTAGGAATTTTTGAAGTGGGTGCCTTATGAATTTATTTTATGTAGGTAATTCTTTATATTGAATCAAGTCCTGAATATAAAAGTAGAGAATATCACACATGGATTTTTATGACCTGGACTGCACATGGTCTATAATGACAATTGGCATTACAGTAGTTACATGCATTTTAGTTATTTGGGATGGTCAGGTATGTTAAGATCGATTTATTAAGAATAAAATTAAGAAATTAAAATGATTTATTAAGTGAGGAGGAGTGAGTTCTTAATGGTAAATATTCCTTGTTGAAGAGATCATTTTACTTCAAAACTCTTTTCTTGAATCTTTTTTTTTTATATAACCAATGACAAGTCTGGCAATGTTAATTGTGAACGACTGTAGTTTCTTATTGAATATTGATTGAGATATCGCACTTTCCATAATGTTTTTTTTCAAATATTGATAACATATAAAAGTTTGTAACACTAATTTATTTACAATTTTACTAAAAGCTCCCCCTACTTTTTTCAATAGTTATGATGGATTCTTTAGCATCCAGCTATGTTATATCCAATTCAGGCAGATGGAGTAACATTTAATGCAAAGGAAAGCACCTAAAGAATGCAGAATCCCTCTAACATTACACACCAGTGTTAATGCTGAAACATGAACATGCAGCTAAGGACCATTGTGGGAAAGGAACTGCCTGCTTTCTGATTATCTTAAATTCACGTGTAGTCACCTATGACACTGATTCTGTGAGGTATATTGTAAGGTCCCTTGCCACTTGTCTTCTCTTAACTTCTTGAACTTTATGTATACAAGCCTGTTGTTAATGTTAGATGTCCCCACTACCTCACATTTCTCCTTACTAATTAACCATCCTTCCCGTTTTTGAAGGCAGAAGCAAATAATTGAGAATTTCTGTGACATCCACATCCTCCTCCTGCTTCTGGCACCTCCCTGACCAATCTCACATGACATGCTAATGGTCTTTCTTCCTGTACTGCATCTACAGAATTGTATTCCTAGCAATCATTCTGTTATTATCTTTGTCTAGATTTTACTTTGTTATTCTTATTACTTTTATTTCCTTTCTTATAATCCTATTTACTTTTTCCTTTTGGTGTTGCCTTGCATGCCTGCACAAGTGAAACATGCTGCTTCACTCAAAGGTGCTTAAACAGCCCAGTACACAATTCAGAAAACACGAAATCCAAACCAGTAAGCAAATAAACAGACTGTGTAACTGAGTAGAGCATTGTGATATTACAGCTACTACTGCTGCTAATAATGACAGCAGTAATGACCTTTTAAATAGTATTGAGGAGCAAAAGGGTCTTGCAGTGAGAAACATATTTGGCACCTCCCCTTGCAAGCTTGCCAGTTCCCTCACTTTTCCAACCTTTAAGGTTTGGCTGCGTAGAGATTACAATTTTTGATCCTACCACTAAAACCAGGATGTTGTTTCGCCACTCCAGTTTTACCATCAAAATCTGTGCACAGACTGGTTATGTAAGACTATAGTGTAGTGTGTGTTTTACTTCCTTGAAAAGATATAATTCTGGGGATGTAGTTAATCCCTACACCAAAAGCAGGCAAAGCACATAGACGTCTCAATGAACACCTTTGGTATCACAGCCCTGAACTTCACTTTAAAATTCCTACCATCTCTCACACAATCTCTTGCTGCTTTTGAAACCTACCAATTCCATTTCCTTGGCCTGAGTCAGGCCACTGGGAAGCTATGCAGTAGAATGTTTTATGGGGATACATTGAAGTGGGTGTAGCCCTGTTCCATTCAACTGTTCTTCATGCAGCTTCATATTGCCCTAAGCCCTACCCCTGTTCGCACCCATCCTGCCAAATCAATATGTTTATACCTACTAAGCCAAGCCCACTTCCTGCATTAACCACTCCCTTTTCTTCCTAACGTGCACCCTTATCAGTACTGACCTGGCACACCTCATTACTGATCAGTTATACCCTCACCTACCCTGATCTTTCATATCTCTTTTCACCCTTCAGTGTTAGGATAAGACTTGCATTACATTAACATTATCTATTGATTCCAGCCAATTTCATAACTACCCCTTTATATCATCTCTGTAGAAAATAGTCTGACATATTCGGCAACATTAGCCATCCCTCCTCCTTAAAAGCAACTGAAGCATTCATATTTTTCCCCACAACTCATCAATGTATAACATAATGCTGTGTATTTCTCTTGCTATCTGCTTAACAGTTACATAGCCATTCCCTACTAGTTCTAGAATAGACAAAGCATGTGCTCTCACACCATCACTTATTTTACCAGAAGATAATACATATATCAATGTTATCTCCAGCATAATTACCTCATACTTACCCTTACTAACGTGAGTCTTAGCTGAACTATACTAAATGTTTATTAATCTTCCTTAAGCTGCTGATGTACAATCAAATAAAAAAAAATAACCAAAAGAAATGCAAAACTAAATGCTATACATTTATATTTATTATAGGAAGAGTTAAGCACTTTCATCCATTCACAGAAAAACGTCATCAGAACTATGTCCAATACAAATCAACACAAGTATAAAAACTCAAGTTATATTCACAGGTTAAACCCATCCAGTCACAGACTAGTTTATACCAGTAACTCCACTGCAACTCAAATTAATAAATAAATTTAAAAACTTTCTATTTATTTTAGAAAAGGTGGACAAAAACCCCAGGGGTGTTGAGGGTTGTTTCATGCTTCCAATTAATTTTTAGATTACTCATACTTGCTGTGAAAAACAGGGAGTTAACTAGTTAAATAATTAAGTTTAAAAATTACCATTGGTCCCAGTTAAGGACCTCTGTAAAAAAGGTTAACTACCTGTATAAATATGACTGCATCTGGTATACTATATGGTAACATACATATGGTGACACTGCAGCAATATCTGCCCATCAACAAAGAACTGATAATCAGAGGCCTCTGGTTTGGCTGAGATGATTCAGCTAGGAGGAGATAACATTAATTTGCTAAAACTAGCAATGGAGGAATACTACCTAACAAATCCTGACCAAGGGAAAACCTAATGACTCTGCAGACTTTCACATCTTTTTTAAATAAATAAATAAATAAATAAATATATATATATATATATATATATATATATATATATACATATACATATATCTATATCAATCTATCTATATATATGGGTCCACTTTTGAATCTCAAAATAATGAAATATTGAATTTCAGTATATCAAGACCAGAATGCCGAAACTACACTACACCAAAAAATAAAAAAAACGAACATCACTGTACTGAAACTTCAGAATACCAAAGTTTCAGTAAGCAATGCTCTGTTTTTTGAAAGACACCCTCCATCACACAAGCAATAACATATAGAAATCCTTCCCTGAGGAGCCAAATGCTCTGGATTATGCTGAATGCTCTGCATTTAATGACAAATAAAGCCACTGTTCCGCTGTTCCACATTGAACAGCTTTAGCTTCGTAACATGGGTTTTGATTGGTTTGTATACAGCAATTACTGCCAATCGGCATTGTGGTATATAAACCAATGCGAGGATTCCTTTTGTAGGTGAAACCTCTGCGTATCCTTGAATGACGCATTCAAATCCTGCCCCTCATCCTGTCAAGAAGCTGAAACAGAGGTGAACAGTATATGTAAAAATGTAGTCAGATGTGGTTTGGACCCTTTCAGCTTGAGGCCAAGTCTCTTACTGTAACATAGCAGTCGTGAAACTGAGTCACTCAAAGGCAAACATTTTTTCCATATGGATTCTTGGTATTCTGTTATATTTCCTTTTCCGTTTTCTCTGCTAGGAAATGCAAATGTGTCATGATTTGTAGCTGTACTATATGAACTTGTGTTGTATTTATGCAGTGCATTTTCTGCAAAGTAAATATCTGTAATACAAAGTTGCCCTAAGGCATAAATGAAATAATGACATCAGACGGTTTGAGAATGAGAGTTGCACAGGAAAGGACACTAATTTATTGATGAAAAATCTGTAGTTACAGCTGAACTTTCTACATCTGAGATCTTTAGACAGTATAGATGCACAGTGTTAGTGCAGCTCATTTATCTATTTTGCACTGCCAGATTTCAAAAGGATTTGACTAATTCCCTCTTGCAAGACTGTAGGCAAAACGAATGTAAATAGCTATTTCCATACAGTGCCTGAGGTTATTGTATTAAACACATATCTTCTCATCCCCAGAGATCCAAGATCTGTTAAGGCAGCCTTCATTAATGGTAGATCAAGCTAATGGTACTGGCAGATGTCACCAATCACTGTGCTTTGCCACAGCCTTCTCTGCCACTGATGTCGGAGCAGACTAGAACTAGTCAATGACTAGTGCACACAGGGGTTCACAAGCATTAATTAAATGAACTTACAGTGCACTGTAATATCTCACTGTGTTTGTATAATGGTCCATGAACATTAATTAAGTGAACTTACAATGCACTTTAGTATTTCCATCTTTGTATAAAAGGTATGCTTCTCAAATGTACAGATTGTTGCAGAATGGCTAGATTTTTGGCTCTTTTTTGTTCTGTTTCTTATAAAAAATAGTGGTTTTATTGAATTTTACAGATGTTCTGCCATCCCCCATGTCAATGGCATGCTTTGTGCAGTGTGAAAATAGGTAGTTCTACATTTTGACCATTTGTCACACATTGTTAGTGTCTTTGTTCCACATTGGCCTCTTAAGAGGTTGAGACCTATGATTCTTCCTCCCTCCACCATAACAACCCAACACAACACACACACACAAACAAAACTCAACTAATCTATGTATAAACATGGGGCAAGCCTCCCTGCATCCCCCATGCCCCTGCTACTTATATATACCAACTCAGAGGTTGCACTAATACGAAAACTGCAACACAACTACTTGTACATGCCCTACACTCCCATTAAACACACACTTGTACCCATGAGAAACACACACTAAATATAAAACAATCACCACTGTCAACACCTACAAACATACATTGTCACCTACCTGCCCTAACCTACTCCTACAACTTCCCAAAAGACTAAATAAAACATTCCTACCCAAAACCCTGACATACTATAAATTTACCTGGATCTCTGAACATAATCACACATCGACCGCCATTTTCAAAACTCAGAAACCACTAAACCTTAAAGGGACAACACAGTACCAAAACAGACCATGCAATGACTACCACACATTTGATAACCTAAGATTCGACAAAATGTAGTTTCGAACAACTGCACTTTTGACATTCTGGTGTCGAGATACTGAAATTCGATATTTCAGTATTTCGAGATTCAGAAGTGGACCTATATATATATATATATATATATATATATATATATAAATATATAAATATATAAATATAAATATATATATATATATATATATATATATATATATATATATATATATATATATATATAAATATATATATTTGTTATATATATAAATATATATATAACTCCATTACACTCATTACACTGATAGTGTACTACCAAGAAACTGTCATCAGAGGAGAAGAAGTCTGTTCAGGTCAGTCATGTAGGTTTATGCTACATGTAGGTTCATAGGTAAGTACTAGGCTAGCTGCCCTTGCTGTTAATTTTAAAACTATCCAGTTTCCTTTTTGCTGCTTCAGTTAACCCATCCCATTTGATGTTAGAGTGGCCTTGCCCATTAGGGTAATAGTTGATAATTATATATCTTACCTAGTGAGAATAAATGGGATCATGTAACTTAATAATTGAGGGGAGCCATACATAGGATAAAGCACTTCAGTGTTGCCTCTGTCCATTAGTAGTACAGTGACAATCTTGTGGTAAATTCTTTTTCCCATCTATGCATCCAAACAATTCTTTAATATAGGCAGGGATAAGCTTTGTTTTTCACAGATGGGGAGTTCATAGGTTCATGGGTGTTTACTAGGCTAACAACCACAAGGGTTTTTTAAGCCTAGGCATGCATCCCAAATTTTTGACAAGTTCTGATACCCTTGATAAGTGTAAGCATGGGCCTGGGAGATTAACCATTTACAGATTACCTCTGTCCATTAGAGACATGGGTGCCAAACCAGGGATGAATTTCCTGTTCCCCATCCAATTGTCCAAGTTGCACTTAAACTGGGTTAGGGATGAACTCTGCTTCACATTGATGGGGAGCCTGTTCCATAAACAGGGTAGTCTCTGGGATACGTACCTGTCTCTCCATCATGTCCTATTTATATCACAGACAAGGTTTAAGTCTTTAGAATGGGTAATTCTGATGCTGATTGTTTTGTGGATATGCAGGAGGTCTATCAGAGTGGGCTCTGACAATGTCCTGTATGCCAGGCATAGATCTCACCTCAAAAGCCTGTAGGAGACATAATACAGGGATAGGGCCTTGAGGTGATCTTCACAGGACACATTACTTACGCCCTGTATTCTTTTAATGAGGAACCTCTGTGGATGTTCCAATTGTTGGATATGCCTGGTTAGGTACATACTAAAGGGGGCATTGTATTCAATGACAGGTCTGATGAATGCTGAATATAGTGGAACAATGACTTCCTTGGACTTAGATACCTTACCTTTGTTTATAAGTTGTGCAACATAGAATGATTTCCTCACCACTGTAGACACATAATGGTCAAAGGCTTGATTGCTATCTATATGTGGCCCTAATCCCTAACTTCTGGGTCAACTCTAAGGGGTGTGTTGTCAATATGATAGTTACCAGGGATGAATAACTTACCAAAGGATACTATTATGCATTTCTTGGCATTTAGTTTTAGTTCATGGCTCTGACACCAGTTGTTTGTCTGTATCAGCTCCTCCTGGAGAACATTTGTGTCAGTGTAAGATTCAATGACAGCTCCTAATTAACAATCATCTGCAGATTTAGTCACCCAGAGACAAAGACATTGGCCTTGACTTCTGAGATGCAAATGCTAAAAAGGAGTGATCCAAGGGCCAATCCCTGAGGGACTCCACTTGTGACTGGCCTCTTTGTAGAGGTGAACTTTCCAATTCTAACTTCCTGGGTCCTGTCTGTGAGGCAGTTGGCTATCCACCGGGTGACATATGGGTTTGCACCTAATCTCTTGAGTTTGTCAACAATACACGAGTTGGGTATTGTGTCAAATACCTTGGCCAGGTCAAGGCAGGCAGTGCAATGATTTTGCCATCATCCATTGCTTTGGTGACCTTCTCAAAGAAGTCAACCAGGTTGAGTAGGCATGATCTGCCCTTGACCAAATCAAACTGGGTTGGGTCCAGTGCCTGGAGGTTTACTATATCTCTATTTATCATCTCCATGGAAATTCTTTCCATGGCTTTACATACAAGACTGGTGAGACTTATGGATCTGTATTTTCCAGGGTCTATAGATGGCCCACCTTTGTGTAGAGGGATGACTGTTGTCTTTCTCCATCATGAGGCATGAAGCCTGTTTGCAAGCTACAGTTAAACAGTAATTCCAGAGGCCCTAATAGATCAAGTTTTGTGCTATTTAGAAGGCATTCTGTGATATTGTCTGGGCCTATTGATGCAGTGTTCTTGGTCTTGGAGAGAGCATTAAGGACCTGTTCCCTAGTGATAGTAGGGGGAGTTATATTTGATGATGTTTCCTGAGGGAAGGTTGAGAGGGAGAGAGGGGTAAAGTTGGAGATGAATTTATCACCCAGAAGGTTTGCTATATCTTCTTTCTCAGTGTAGGTGGCTCCATTTATAATGAGCTCTGCACACAATTGTGTACTGACTTTGAGATTGTGGACATAGCTAAATAATGCTTTGTGGTTGTTCTTGGCCTGGGAGACCAAACTTGACTTAAATTTGGCTTTGGTAGACTTTATTTGTCTTCTGAGTTGTTTGTTTAGTTTGATAAAAGTGTTTTTATCCTGCTGGGTGCTGCACCTTTTAATTTTTGCCATGATTTTCTTCCTTCTGTTATACAGCCTATTGATTTTGTGATTCCACCAGGGAGGCTTGTTTTCTGAATTAGTTCTGTACTTATTCCTGGTGGATACAGCTGCCTCTACGCAACTATTAACATGCTTGCACAGAGTTTCTGTGAACAGTTCTGCATAGGCAGCAGTGATCTCAGGGTTTATGGGGGCTTGAAATTTTTCCAGGTTCTCACTTAATAGCAGGTTAGCCTTAGAATAGTTCCTGAATATTCCATGTTTAATTGGGGGTCCAGGTTTTACTTTTACCTTAAGGCATTACAGTAGGGGGTTTGCAGCACTCTCAGATCCAGTATGGTTGCACTCCTGATTGGTGCATTGAGTATCTGGTCCAAGGAGTTTGTGTTTACAAAATCCAGGAGTCTTTGTGCATTTACATTTGGTATCATATATGATTCCCAGTTAAAAGTGCTGTAATTAAAGTCACAGATGAATATGGTATTGGGTTGGATGGTTAGTGTTTCTAATAAGTTTAAATACATGGTATGGGTTTCCTGGGTCATAGAGGAGGACCTATAGCTTGCAAGGAAGTGGTATTAGATTTGGCCTATGGTAATTTGAACATGGGGCAGCTCAAGTGCATTGTCCTGTTTGACCAGCCTTAAAGTATATTTATTTTTGATGTAAATAGAGACACCTCCACCTTTAGTCCCTGCCTGTGAAGTAGCTGGCCTAAATGTTTGGCAAGCGTTATAAGCTTGCACTGTTGCTGTGCTCCCCATGGCTTTAAATCATGTCTCAGTGACAGCAGATATGTCAACATTCTCTGGGGTAAAGAGAGCTTCTAGGGAGTGGAGCTTTTTTGTTTAGACTCCTAGCATTGAGCAGTAGTACCTATAGATTTTCTTGGTTTTGATTTGCTATTTTGGAATTACTTTCAGTTTGGCATTGCCTAAAAAAGGCACTATGGGGAAGACAATGTTTTAGCTAATATTTGAAAGCCTAGAGCGGAGAGGTGCAGACCATCCCTGGCAAAGCAGTGTGTCTGTTCCAGAACAGTGTTATCCTCTGCAAAATATACCTGTTCCTCTAAACTGTCTTGTTACATAAGAGGTTTAGATCCCAGGACTGAGTATTTCTGATGCCATTGATTATAATCATATAAGCAGATCATTGGTAGGACTCAGTTACACTAAGAAGTTAGTGTGTAGTTGATCACATAATGGCACATGTAGTGAGTATCACAAAAGAAGGGGGTTGGTACTTGAGAAGCAGAAAGAATGTGAAACACTGACAGATAAGCATGCATGCCTTAGGAATTACTGTGTAGAATTTAAAACAAAAATAGCACTTTGCTCAGGGTACAAAAGAATGATTAAAATCAAAGTAATTAACATATGATAGAATACATCTGTTTATTTTCTATAATTAGATTTTATATGATAGAGGAGGTGAATGCACAGTAATTTGAACAAAGTAAATATATTGAGAGAAAAAGTTCTACAGCTGAGTTGCTGCATTTGCGTTTCTAAAACTTTAATAGGAGCTGTTTAAGGACTATTTTAAAGGTAGTGATATGGTCACCTGCTCTCACAGCAATAAGCAGATTCCTTGTTTTGTTTGTTTACAAATATAGCAGTATAGGAATCCCTATATCAGTCACAGAATGAAAAGATTTTGCTGAAAATTGTCTCCTTGATGATGAGGCTCAGTTTGTTTTGTCCCATTATAGGAGATTTAATGAAGAACATTTTTTTTCAAGATTATGCTGTCTCAAATCTAGAAGGTAAACACTACCAACAAATAGGACCTTCTACTAAAACATCATTAATGTAATCACATTCCCTGGTACCAGCTTCTCCTTTATTATCCCTCAGCTTTCACGCACCCCACTGCCAAAAACTTAGTGCCTTTACCCATGACACTGTCTTCCAACAACCGCTGCATTTAAAGTATTACTGAAATCCCACCTACAAAAGCTTACCAGCTTCAGCAATTATTGTATTATAACAACAATTACCAATGCAGAGAGTTGAATAAATGGTACATGCTACAAAAGATGGCCATGCCCCAGATCTTGCCGTACAGGCTGCATCAATGGTATGAGAGGAATTTTGAAAATGAGAATTTAGAGGCTGTGCCATGCAAGGTGGTACATACCGTTCAACCTCTTATTGCAAGAAATCCAGACAAAGCCAGAAAGAATGGGGGGGGGGGGGCAAAGGCCCAAAAATAGGAACAGAAAATTTAATATTGTTCCTATAAACCTAGAAAGTTGCAAGAACAAAAGGTTTTGCATTAGTGCACATTTTCTGAAGAGTATAAAGTCTGAAACTCAAAAGTTAAAGTTTGTCTTTATTTAGTGATTTCAATATTCAATAATTTGCCAAAAAGACACAAATGTGTGAGGAACAGACCAAAAATATGAGGCAAAACTCTGGACATTCTGGGAAAATCTATACAGTTGAGAGCTATAGTACAGGAATTACTCAGATATGTCCTACAGGAGATAGTTTGCACTCTACCATTATGGAAGGCAATGGGACAGGTGGTTTCAAGGGTAAGACAAACTAGTGCTCCCAACAGTATTATAAGCTAAGCACCATGACAGACCGCAAAACAGAGCACTTCCCTTTAAGGGAGGGGGGAGTTTTCTATTGGATAAAAGAACTGACCATTCCTTTACAAAAGATTAAACATCTGCATCTATCACCATTGATTCTCAATGATTCACTATTTCCTATACCCAGTAAAATACGTAAACAGTTTTTACTTTGTGCATGGCTATATGGGCACAGACATAGCCATAGGCTGTTACCCTGGCATATATGAAAGGGAACTAAGCTTGCAACCCAACTGCATCCTAAGTGACTTTGAAAAGACAGTCATAAACAGTGTGTTGTAAGTGTTCCCTAATGCAATACACATGGGGTTGTAATTTCCACCTAGCCAAGATACTCTAGCTGCATAGCTAGAAACGTCATCTTGCAGTGCAGTATGGCACAGATCCTGCATTTGGATAATGCATGAAAGAGATCCTGGCACTATCTGCTCCCAGTGGATTATATTCCCCAAACCTTGACCATCTACTTGCCAGGACACAACTGGAGGTAGTAACAGTATTTGAATGTGGCATCTGGCTATGTCCTTGGCTGACCAAGATGTGCTGGGAAAGTGGGATGGACTTGCATCCAGCATTGCAGTTATACACTAACATTTTGGAGTATATATGAATTACTGTAATTGAGATACACCAAAACACATTAAGAGTCCTAGTTAAACAGTGAGCACAGCCTCCTGTGCCATAAGTTTCAATAGCTACATTGCTGTGCATGCTATAGGAGGACAGAATAGGGAGAATGATACGTCAAGTGATCAGGAGGGGTAAACCAAAATCACCACCATGAAAACTTGAAACATCTATAACACTTGGTACAAAACTTTGACCTATGGTCTAGACACCTACTTGTGCACTGCAACACAACAGCACAACTACTGTCGGGACTGTTACCCTGATGTTGCCATCAAATGTTGACAGCCATAGTGCCATTGCTAACTAAAACAAATTAAAACATGCATGCAAAAATGCAGAAAATAATATGCAACCTCTCCACCCTTCCACTTCTCTCAATCCACATTGAATGGCTATTCATTAACGTTTTTAGAATGCACTAATGGGTTGTGTGCATAGCATGTATTCAGAAAAAGTCTACCAACAGCAAATGCATAGACTAAAACTGAACATACCAGCAAAGTACTCAGTTATGAGCTTTCCTTAGTAGTTGTAGCCTAAGAGATTTGTGTAAAAATCAGGTTCTGCCTGTAGGTGCTAAATCATACAATGGGTAAGTAGCAAATAGGTGTCAATGCATCATGGCAAAATCACTTATCATAAGATGACGCATTTGCTTTTGTAATTTCACATCTACTACAGTGCTGACCTGATACTATGGGGCACACCTGTCACACACTATGAGCTCAGTAAAGTGTGAACATATGGTGTTTGTGTGGTCCACTGTCAACATACATAGGACAAACATCTAAAAGAATCCCAAAAATACAATAACTCCCACTGGGACTCATACTCAGTAAGCATAGCTAAACTGAAGGGCAGCAGTCCCTTTACCATCACACATTTGTCATACTCTGTACTGCTTAGTCATGATGTTATATCTATATAATTTCCTGTCTTCATAGATGTTCGATATATGCACCATGCCAATCTTATAATTTCATACTGAGTGCAATTTTATGATATTTCCTGTTTATTCCATTTTAATAAATTCCATTATTTTTGTACATCTTCCATTAGAGCTAATTTAATCTTACTACCCAGCTATACTTTCCCAGTAAACAAAACAAACAAAATAAAATAAAATGTGTAGTGTCCAGAGTCACTCTTGCATTGCAATGCATAGATAAAATGCTCTTAGCACAAAAGGTAGAGTTGTTTATTACTTTTCTTTGAGAGTAGCAAAAACCTGGACTAGACTAACACTGTATATTATGCGATGGATGAGTTGTAATAGGTTTTACCATAAATGGATCACTTCTCATAGGATGACTGATTTAGTATGCTGTCAAGGTACAAATGCACTGATCATGTTTAACATATTGCTACATACATTTGTGAGTGTCATATTGGCAGGTTGATGAATCTTAGATGTGTAACTAGTAGCATACCTCCACAATGAGAAGTATGTCCCATTAGGCATTGCAGTGTGCCTCGGAATTCCTGTCAGTTTGGCAGGCAAAATAAAATGAATGCCAGCTTTATAGTTGTACACAAGATGTATCATTACAAAGCATGCCAGTATAGTTTGTTTAAATGCATGGAGGAACACTGTTACATACATGTGTTTGTGCACTTCTGGCTACAGTGCTTTGCACATATTTTGTGGAGTATACCATTCCAACCCTCCTGAACATACCCACTCAATCTCACTTCACACTTTTTTTTTTTATTATTTACAAAGCTCTAGTTATTTGTTTGACTTTCTATTCCTTGTCTGACAAACTAGTCCACTGCATTTTAAACTCTTGATGTATTCCCTGAGGTTTATTATAATTCTCATTGATCACACTAATTGCTCAATGCAGTTTGTCAACCCAACAGCAAGAAAATTTGTTTCGGAAACAGGTATAGCCACAATGAGGGAGTTCTGTCTCTGAGTTAAACACTGTGCTGTCATAAATGAGTGCACTATGCTTGCTCCTAGAAACACAAATTCTGACATTCTCTCACACTCACCCATTCACTACATGCAAGCCTACCCAAACACATACATATTCATGCCACTGTAGATATATACACAGTAACATTCCCCCATCCCCATGTTTTTGCTGAATTTGCCTGCACCATGAGTATTCTCATTGGAATTAAGGACTAACATCTGTGTTTCTACAGCTGGCAGTTTTTCCTTCCAGATGAAATCATGAGCTGGGGACATTTCTTGGGGAGAGCACATGGCTAATCACCATTAGCCACTCCCAGACTGCTGCATGATCATGGATCTTTTCATGTAAGGACACCTTCTGTGCTGAGTTTTCCATGAGAGAAAACCTCAGCAGTAGAGCAGTATCTGGTTTGGAAAGGCTTAGTACAATATGGAATCCTTCCAAGCTAAGGCATCTACATCATGCTAAGCTTTTGTGAATGCCAGGTATTATCTGTTAAGTTGCAATTTCATAAATGTGTTTTCTGCATCTTTTTAATTATAATCCTAGAATGTTTATTATACAAATGTTGTTATCTAAAGATGGCCCTATGGTAACTCCACCTGTCTGCTCAAAATAAAATAGTATTAAAGGAGAATTAAAACATTGTAATATGTAAATGTCCTTTGTCTCAACATGACTTTTAAGAAAAAGAAAGGTTAACACATTTTAGTAGAAATGTAGGCAGGCATATATGCAGTCTGGACTCCTGATATGAACACATAACAAGGCTGGGACCATGTCCTTCCTACAAAATACAGAGTATGCTCAGGCCTGTGATCATAACCCACTTGTTAGCTATTTGACAGATGGATATCAAGAAATGTACTTTGAAATTTTAATCTGAGATGTGAAGCAATCTTTATTTATTCATTTATTTATTTATTTTAATAACTGAAATCTACTAGGTTTTGATAAATAACCAGATTATAATTCTTTGGCACATTTACCACAATGTATTATGTGAAGAAGGAAAGTTTAGGAGCATAAAAGCTTTTAAGCTTTTTAATGTTTTAAAAGACTTAGTACTGCCAACATCCACAGCTGGCAGAATCCTTCTAAGCAGCGTATTTCAGATTGTCCCGCAGCTTCACAAGCTGTTGGACATTTGACTCTGCCTTTATTAATTTATTTATTTTTTTGTGGCTGTGGGAAGTAGATTCCATCTGTTTTGTTTTCTAAAGCTTTCTGATGTTCTGTGGTTGTTGCAATGTGCTTTAGCATGAGACTAGAACATGACAAGCTTATCCTTTTGCTAGTTTGAGAGGAATAAACCTTCTTATGTACTACATGTAACTTCCTACAACAGAGTAGCAGCAATCCCCTACACACAGCAGTACCTCCCCAGCCATTCCCGTGTTCCAGTACTTGGCTATTTCTCCCCAGTTACCATAAACATTGGCAAACAACAAACCTGTCAGCGCGCAAAGTATTTATTTCTACAAGGATTGCAGATATGAAATAGATACCACAAATACTGATAGCCATTTGCTAAACAAACAATACAGTCTCACAATGAAAACAGACTTAGCATGAGCAGTAAACTTCTTTGCCCTTGAAACTCACATTCATTGAAATGGCATTAAAACCCACAGTCAAAGAAAATGAATCTGGCCAGTGGAGGATTAAGTTTACCTTTGGGCTGTTTACAAACCATAGGCTCTTTGCGCACATTTTTAGGGCCATGCATTACATGTATGTGTCCTTTGATTCACCTTCCTGATAGTATTAAATTATATTTCTTGTGTAATGCAGTACCACTTGTTAGGATATGTTTTAAATTTGCAGTTTTGAACATTCTTCCAGGAAGCAATAAAAATGTATGAACCAATAATGACAAAACTACCCATTTCAGATAACCATAAAAGACTAATCAAACTCATTGCAATCCATCAATATCAGTAATAAGATTGGAGTCAAACAAATAAATAACAGTATGCACACTAACAGTATGCACACTGACAGGTTTGAACAGTGTTTATGGTAACTGGGGAGACATAGCCAAGTATTGGAACATGGAAATGGCTGGTGAGGGGCTGCTGTGTGTGTGTGTGTGGGGGGGTGCTGCAGGAGGGCCTGCTGGATCTATTACCCTGCCTAAGGCCCCATCTCTGCAGAAGATCTGAATAATTCCACATTAAAGAGATCTGTAACTAATGAAGAGGTTTGTACTGGCAAATAACTTTACATTCCAGTGTTTCATCAACAAATTTATTGCCTCCTCCCCTTAAAGAATTAACTGCCTATGTCTCCTTAAAAAAAATTGGTAAGCTGGTAATATTCCAATAGGGAATGACTGACAAACCGACAAGTTCATAGTTACTAGGCATCCATTACAAAGGAGGATACACTCAGGAGTGCAGAACCCCATCTCCCCTTAAAATGTACCACATAATCAGCATCACAAAGGCACTGCAATATCAGCACTGCTTCTGTGTGGTGTGGGCGTAGAATCCACAGCCTTCTGCACCAAAGGCAATTATGCTGCAAATGCTGCTTTCAAATACTACACCACAAACATTGACTTCCATTTGCTAAACAAAACAATTAGTTACATGTTGAAAACAGACTTAGCATGAGCAACAGTAACAATTCCATGAAAATGCACTGAAATTCATAATTCCATGACAGTGTACTGAAACTCAAGATCACAATTCTGTCAGCAGTCTGGAAGATCCATACTCTTGTCTCCACTGAAGCTCACAATTCCTTCAGCAGTGTGGTAGTTGGTATAGAGGATTCAGACTTGTCTCCTTTAATCAAGTTACAACGTCAAGTCTGATCAAATTAATTGACTAACCTGGCACCCCCTTCCCCTTAACTAGTGCATTACACACCATACCTCTCAACATCTTAGTGCAAGAAATCTTGACAAAGCCTAAAATAATGGGGAAACAATGGTCCAAAAATAGGGATAGATTTTAAATATTGATCTTAACTTAGAAATGTGCTAGAATAGCAGGATTTGTGTTGGCATGCATTATTCTGAAGGATACAAAGTCTGAAACTTTTATATGTATATATCAGCATTTAGTGACTTCAGTCCTCAGTGGTTCATCAGAAAACCACAAACTTTATAAGAAACAGACAAACACAGAGGTTAAATTTGGACAGTTGACAGATAAATACACACAGACCATACCTTGCAACCTCTTAACATGAGAAAATCTGAACAAAGCCAATAATAATGTGGGATAAAGGCCCAAAAATAGGGACAGTTTTTAAATATCGGTCATATAAACTTACAAAGTTACTAGAATAACAGGTTTTGCTTTAGCATGCATTTTCTGAAGGATATGAAGTCTGAACTCAAACATCTGTCATTTAGTGATTCCAGTACTCAGTGATTTGTCAAAAAACGCACATTTTATGATGAGCAGACCAAATGTATAAAGCAAACATCTGGATATTCTGCAAAAATCTGGACAACTGAGAGGTATGACACAAACACACGCACATTTATTTTCTCTCTTATGGCAACAAATAAACAGCTAGTTTAAATTCCCTGAGCACACACATGCATGCACGCCCACACACCCACACACCTTCTCTCTCACACATCAAAACACACTTGCCTTCTTTCTCATACAGCAATGGCTAGTTTAAGTTACATACAGATACCTTCTCTCATACAGCAAGACATGTTATCCCTCCTAAAAACAGAACTAGTTTAAATTACACACACACACACACACACACACACACACACACACACACACACACACACACACACACACACACACACACACAAAATCATTTCTTATACAGAAATGAATGGAATGGTTAGTTTAAGTTTTACACATGCATACACACATGCACTTTCTCTCCCAAGGGAACAGCTAGATAAAATTCAGCTCACAAGTGTGGAATGTGTTTACATCCATGTTGGCATGCATGCAACACATGCACAATCCTCCTTAAAGGAGAAGACACCAGCATCGTCATGTTAAATTTTGTCTTTTTTTAATTTACTAAAATGTTAATGTGGAAGCCCCATGGCCTGTGGGACCCCCCCTCCCCAGCCATTGGGCCCTAGGTGACTACGTACGTCACCTAGTGTTGGATCCGGCTCTGCAGTATATCAAACCATGAACACATTCAACTATGAATTAAGCAACTTTAAACATATGGCTAAAATACCATGTAGACTGTTTATTATTGATACGACTAGTTTCCCCCTCATGACACAAGCTTGATTTCTCATCTATCCCTATTCTTGATAAATATTCCTGTTTTCAGGTCTGATTTATCCCTGCACAGGATGCCCTTAATTTTGGAGGTATGTCACCTCCTTCAGGCTTGATGTACCCTTACCTACTTTTTTCTGACTCTACTCATCACATGTGATTTTTGAAGCTGTCTGGTATACAGAAAAAACACACTACATGATTAACATATTGGTAGCAGTAATAATTTAATGAAATCAGGCACACATCTTTAATCTCCCTTTTTCTGAAGCAAAAATAAATGACCTACTGTGTTAGAATTTTCTAATACATTTAGTCTACAGATTTTACAGTCTCTTTGATGTGCTTACATTTTTTTTATTTTTTGTCACTCATATGTTTCTGAGTAGTATTTCATATTCCTACTGGACATAGGAAGAGTTGTGTGGCATTTGTTGAAATGTTATCCTAATTAGATCTAATATTTTTTGCTGGATGCACCTACTTTTCAAGGGTCTTCATTCCTCTTCTCAATGTCTGCATGTTAAGTGGCAAAGCTGAAATAAAGACAAATAGTTACCCAAGTAATAATCCACAAAGAATCAAATTCTAAATGTTCATGGTTGTGTGTGTGTGTGTGTGTGTGTGTGTGTGTGTGTGTGTGTGTGTGAGAAAGGAAAACATAATTCCAGTAAAGATGATTGTAAGTATAAATAAATGTCATCCATTTTTCCTATTTGAAAACCTTGGTCTTCATGCAAATAGTCTGTCCTGATACTATGAAATACATTTGCTGAAAGATACTATCAACAGGCACAAAGTAAACTTTTTGCAGAGGTATAAGTCCCCTTGTGGCTTTATAGGAATGGAGATGCCCAGATCACCACAACAAAACAGTGGAGAAAAAGGATAAGCTCTAGCCTGTTTCAGTGTAATTTCTGTCTAGTACTGAGATTTACTGAAAGTTAAACAGCTGTCATGGTCCTGCATCAAGAATGGATACATATAAATAGACAAACTTGGATCAAAAGCATAAAGATAACTTTGCAATTTCAAGTTACCATGAAAATGCTTTCTCTTCTGAACATGATTCTAGGTGGACTGTAAAGACATTAAACCTATAAATGCTGGTGTCCAAAACAGAAATTTTTTATACATTTCTATTGAAGTACTGTATATATTTATTCAAAATCATCCCCGCAAATACTATCAAATTAATTGTGCACAGTTATACTTAAATGTTATGGTATTTCCAAAAATAGTATGCATGTGGTGCATTTCTTATGTTCTAATTTACAGCTATTTTCCTGTTCTATTGTGTTCTGTATTTCAAGATGCAGATGCTGTGAAAGACAGAAATTAGCAGATTACAGCTATAATATAATATGTACACAAAAAAAATCATGTTTTTGGATTTTAACAAAATCAAGTAATTTAAAACGTACGTACACTAGCCTTTGTGACTAACCAAAACAATATCACAATATTATAATAGATGTTTCCTCTACACTGTCAATGATGATTTACCTTTATCCCATAAGAGAAATTTAAGAAATCTCATGAATACAATGTTATTGTTTTGAGAGTTTGTAGTGAGTGTTAAATACATCTCTTAGATGACAATATCTTTGCTGAGAAAATAAATTGACACTGTCTGGGAGACAATCTATTTAATTACTTCTATCCACCAAATGAAGATTACTTTCATAGTAAGGCAAAAATAAAATGTCTGAGTCATACCTAGCTGGATACAGCATTTCATTTTGTTAGACTTTAAGGAATAAAAAAAAAGACTATGATTTAAGATACTGACACTTTTTAGTACTCTGAAGAAACATGCATCTGTGGATGTCCTTACATTCACTGCTGCAGTATTCTTAACAGATGAGATTCCCTGCTGTAGAAGTCCAAAAGTCTGGCCAGCCTACCAACGACTACTTGTTGCTTTTAAAAGGCACACTGAATGTCACCAAAAATGCTCCTTGCATAGCGTAGGGTATAAAGGTGATGTTCAGGCCTACCATAATCAGAACACATTTGCCACTAGTCTGAACATATCTTTTTACCATCAGTCTGTTTCCTTATGTCCATTTTCTGCCAGTGAATGCATTTTCATTCTCCATTGACTTCCTACACCTGTTTGTTGACTTCTATTGCAGTGTTGATAAGTGCCTATTGAAGATTTTGTTTTTCCTTACTTTATTTGTGCTCTTTGGGGATAATGTCATCCAGGAAGGGTAAATGCCAGTGTGGGAGACAGATTCACGATAAAGACCACCACGATAAGTGTCTTTTTTTGTCTAGGAGCTTCTCATGACCATATGTCTTGTTCTATTTGTCAGGCATGCATCCCAAAAACCCTTCCACAGTAGACTTTCTTCCCTTTCCTTGTATCTTGAGAACCAGCATCTTAAGCTTCTCACTAAAGATACAGTGGAAAGAAATTTCCTACATTGAGGGTCAGTGATTAGAGAAGAAGAAGCAGGTGAAAAAGGTATGACCAGAATCTTCCACTGCCCAGACTCTGCCAGGTATTTCTCCTGAAGTTGTTACAACACGAAGGCTTGCCTGGTCGTGTTGTTGGATTTCTCTGCCTCAGTGATATCAGATGTCAGTAAGGGTCTGGCTGGCAGCATGTCCTAAGAGGCTTTGCTTGGTGACCATCTCAGATGTTCAGGGAGAAGCAATGTTGATTATTTCCAAGGGGCCAAGGGGAGTTCTTCAGTTTTTATTCGGAGAAGAAGTTCCTACTATGGTTCTCGACTGCTGTCCTGGGTCTGAGCCTTTTCAGTTTTTTTGGAGGGGATGTTCCCTTAAAAAACAAACAGAAAATTAATTGTGTTTCTTCGGCTCCTAAGGATTCACAAAGTGAGTGGCAGGCCTTCTTGCAGGGGCTATTTACTGATTTAATTTCCTTAAAGCCTTCTCAGGGATTTTCAGTTCCTGTTCCTCCTTAGTCCTCTACTCCCCTTAATAGGCCTAGAGAACAGAATTCCTCTGAGGATGAATCAGATTCAGATAATGAATCCCTGAATTATTCTACTTATATTCCTTCTCTTTTAGACTATGGGTCAGAGCAGGAGGAATCTATTAGTCCAGATGCTCCATTTAAGGAAATTTCCATTGGGGACACACTCTCTAGAATGATAGATTTTTTTTAAGTGGGATTGTGTTCAGGTCTCTGACATCCATAAGAGGTACTATGAGTTGCTTCAGTTGCAATCCTCTAAACCTGCAGCTATTTCTCCTATTTTGGCTGTTTTGCTGGATGCTTTTTCCAATGCCCATCATGAACCTGATTCTCTGTCCTCTGCTCCCAAGACATCTGACAGGTTTTATAGGGTGCCTGAAGATTGTTCTTTCCTATATAAATGTCCTGCTTCTGATCCCTCTCTCATGTCTGTAGCCCCTGATAAGCCATCTCAATTGCTTCATTCACTCAAGTTATTGCCTTCTGACAAGGATAGCAGAACTATGAAAAGGTTAGGTAAGAAGGTTTACACTTCTGCTAACCTACCTTATGGGGCTATTAATTATCAGGCCCATATGTCTAGGTATGTGTTGGCTCTTTTTTTTCAGGCCTGTCAACTTATTTCTGATTTGACTCTGAGGGTAAAACTTCTGTTCTTTCCTTGATAGGGACTTCCTCTCAAGTCATTTGTCATTCTATAAAACGTAGTTATGATACAGCAGATGCCTCTTGTAGGGCTATGGTTTTTGGTTCAGTGATGAGGAGGTATTCTTAGCTTAGGCTTCAACCACTACCTGATGATATTAAAGCTAAGTTGATGAATGCTCCTCTGAACTCTAAACTTTTGTTTTGGGGAAGCTTTTGCTGGTTTGTTTAAGTCCCTTCAGCATAAGGGTAAGGCCTTACAGGAGCTTAAATATGTGTCTGTTTCTCCAGTGCTCAAATTTCAGAGGAACATCCCCGCTAAGCCTTCCTTTGTTCGTAGACAATCCCATCCTTCTACTAAAGGTGAGAAGAGTGGCAAAGGGGTTCCTCCTGCTAAGGCTACTCAATTTTCAGAGACTCTGAAGCTTTCCTTTCTGGACAAACCAGTGGTTGTATGACTGTGTCTCTTCCTAGCCACATTCATCTTTCTCTTCCTGTTTGGCTTCAGATCACTCCGGATTCTTGGGTTCTGTTGATTATTTGTTAGGGGTACTTCATGGTGTGGAAATTCTGTCCTCCTTTTATGGACATTCCTAAGCCTCCTCAGGAACAACTTCCCATTTCCCAGAGGCTCTTTAAAATCTCTTGACTGAGGGTACTATTCAACAGGTGCCTGTGTCCCAAAGAGGGAAAGGGTTTTACTCCAAACTGTTTATATTGCCCAGAAAAGAGGGCACTTGGAAACATATTCTAGACCTCTCTCATCTAAACACCTTTCTAAAGGTGTCTTTCTTTTTGATGTTGTCCCTTCAGATTCCGTTTACTGTTTTGCTTCCTCAGGTCTATATGGTGTTTCTGGATCTCAAGAATGCTTACTTTCATATTCTGATCCATCCACTTTTCAGTAAGCTTTTGGTTTCTCTGTTGCTTCTGGTATTTTCAGTTCTCTGCTTTGCCCTTTGGCCTTTCTATTACCCCATGGGTGTTCTCCAAATGCCTTGCTCCTGTAATTGCTTTTGCAGGCTTCAAGGGATCCAAATATTTCCTTACTTAGATGACCTGTTGATTCAGGCGCCCTCTCCAGAGGCCCTTTTGCAAAATTTTTATTTTTGCTGTTTCCCTTCTACAGAGCCTGGGGTTCACTGTTAATTTCAAATGGTCTTGTCTGAGGTTCACTGTTAATTTCAAATGGTCTTGTCTGACTTCTTCTCAGGATCAAGTTTTTTGGGTTGCAGGATCCAGATGGTACAAATGTTTGCATCCCTGCCCCCTCCAAATGCCTTCGCTATCATTTCTTTCTTTCAAACTCTTCTTCCTCTGGCTTCCATTATCACCAGGGAGTTTCTGAGAGCTTTGGGTTTCACGGCATCCACCATTCCAATGCTCCATCTTTCCAAACTTCACATGAGAAAGTTTCAGTGGTTTCTGAAGTCAGTGTGGCTCCAACATGCACATCCTCTAGATTATGTAGTTCATCTTCTTCCTTTTCTCAGACAGAAACTTCACTGGTGAATTCAGCAGTTGTCTCTAAATCCAGGTATCCCTTTTCATCCCCCTCTTCCCTCTCAGGAATTCTTCACAGATGCTTCAGACATGGGGTGGGGGGGGGTCAACATTTGGCTCCTTAAAAGTACAGGAGTTGTAGTCAACTCATCAGCAGATGGAGCACATCAATGTCAAAAAGATGAGAACTCTTCTGCTGGCTCTTCATGAGTTTCATCCTCTTTTCTCTCTAGGGCCTCGCAAGGTGTTAACAGACAATACCACAGTGATGTAGTATATAAACAAACAGGAAGTTATGAGATATTATCTTCTTTGCTGGTTGGCACTTGTGGTATGGGGTCTTGCTGTCAAGTATCAAGTGATTCTTCAGGCAGTTTATATCCCTTCAGGCCAGCACACTGTGGCAGGCACTCTGAGAAGGACCTTAACTGAATCCCATGAATGGGTGCTCCACAGGGATGTGTTTCTGGACAGTATCCACAGGGGGATGCTCCACAAGTGGATCTTTTTCCCTCCACACTGAACAGGCAACTTCCTCTGTTTTGTGTCAGTGTCCCAGGTCCTCTGGTGTGGAAGGTGAATGTTCTCTCATTTTCTTGGAAGGGATGTTTCTTTATGAATTCCATCCCCTTCCTCTAGTTCCAAAAGTCCTGTTCAAGATTCAACAGGATGCTACCAAAATCTTATTGGTGTCTCCCTTTTGTCTATGACAGCACTGGTTCCCTCTACTTCTGCATCTAGACAGGGGCAATTATCACAAGTTAACTCACAGGGTGGATCTAATCACACAAGACAAGGGATCTCTCATCAACTGCCACCTGTCCACGCTTCAACTGACACAGTTGGTGATAGACTTTGATTCCTCACAGACACCTTTTTGCTGAGAATGTGCTGCAAGTCCTGCAGCAAGCCAGGAAACCTACTACTAGGAAATTCTATTTATCCAAATGGAAGAGGTTTACTATTTTGTGTCTCCCTCGTAACCTGGACCCACTTACTGTAGATGTTCCTTTGGTTTTCTCTTATTTGTGTCACTTGCACAATGCTGGTTTGGCCTATTCTTCTATTAAGGCCCACTTATCAGTATCTCTGCTTGTCAGCCTTTTTGTCCTACTTTAGCTTCTAGATTTGAGGTTAAAGAATTTCTTAAAAACATCCTTAATATTAGACCTCCAAGGAAGCCTGTTCCTCCTCCCTAGGATCTTAATTTTGTTTTGGAGAAGGTGACTCAGGCTCCTTTTAAACCTGCTGCTTCAGATTCCTTGCTATGTTGTTCTGGGAAGACTGTTTTTAGTCTTTCATGAGGACAGAGTGTCCTTGAGCACTAACCCTTCTTTTATGCCTAAGGTGGTTAATGAACTATCACTGAATCAGTATATTAACCTGCCTACTTTTTTCCCCTGTCTGCAATCTGACAGTGAGAGGGTGTTGCATGCTTTAGACATGCATAGGCAACTTAGGTTTATTTGGATAAGACGACGACTATTAGAAAATCTGATCGGTTATTTGTTCTTTTCATTCTAGATATGTGGGACTTGTATCCAAGCAAAGTATTTCTTCTTGGATTTCTAAGGCTATTTCCTTTTGTTACACTTTTCATGGCAAGAGCCTTCCTTCTTCAGCTATGGTTCATTCTACTAGAGCTATTGCTTCTTCAGGTGCTTTTTTCAAGGGCTTAGATACTAATTCTATTCTTGAAGCAGCTACCTGGACTTCTGTGCATACCTTTATCCCACACTACAAATAGGATGGTATCTCTAGTTGTAGGGCTGGTTTTGCTATTGACAGTTTTCATAGCTTTTTAGAGGGCTCTTCTGTACCTTCTCCCTTCCACGTTTCCTCTTGAGCTTTGGCACTCTTCCACCTACTCAGAATACTGCAGCAGTGAATTTAAGGATACATTGTGTAAAATCTTACCATAATGATAGATGTCCTTGCCTTCACTGCTGCAGTATTTGCTCGCTCTCTCCATCTCACTATTCTTTCACCTTCCTGGATGTACAGGTTACCTCTTGGGTTTCTTGGACTGTGGTCCTACTGGGGCATTCATTTCTGATTATGGTAGGCCTGAACATTACCTTTATGACCTATGGTACACAAGGAGCATTTGGGTGACGATCAGTGTACCTTTTAAAAGCAACATGTACTCTTTGGTAGCCTGGACTGATGTTCGGGCTTCCACGGTAGGAAATCTCATTTATTAAGAATACTAGAGGAGTGAAGGCAAAGACATCTACCATTATGGTAAGAATTTGTACAATCGTACTTTCTGTTTTCCATCACCAGACTTGTTCAACTTGCTTTTGGTGTTACAATGATAAGCCAAGAACCAGGATACTTGAAAATAAATCATCAGGCAGTATGTACTCACTTATAGTAAAACAGTTTTAGGTCTGCAGACTGCATGATAACCTGTTGTAGCCTCCTTTATTTTTAGCAACAAATAATCAAATAGAAAACTCTCCATCTCTTAGCTTTTACTGGTGCTTAGGCTACTTCAAATAATCACACCATATCAAAAACTATTACTATTTAAAACCATGACAAAACATTTATCATAAAATTCAACTTCATCTTTATTTAGGTGTTTTAAAAAATATACAGATTAAGGTTAACATAGCTCACGCAAGTAAAACATATCTGCAATTAAGTCAGATAACAGAAGGCTGGAAAGCTAGCATAATTCATCCTACCACTCATAAGCAATTTCAGAAATAAGTTTTTACTGATCTGTGGAAGCCACCCAAGGATGGAAACCCTCAAAGCCAGTGAGGTAGTAAATTCTACTGGTGGGGGTACGGTACTTGGAAGGCAAAACAGCAAACACCATAATTGTTGAGACACTCTTGTGGAATACCAGCCCCTGAGTTGCTGAGTGTAAAATGTTATGGGACATACACCACAACTAACTTTCAGCTAAGAGGAGCCCAAGTCATGTATAGACAAAACACTAACACCAAAAGTACAAAGATAATTTTGGAATGAACTGACAGCCGTCATAAACTGCACATTACAAGATTAATTTGTTTGTAATTTGTAGAACTAGAAAGTACCTTGCAGTAAAGGTCTGCAGCAACTGCTGTCAGCACAGTTCAATGTTAAGTAGTACCAGGTGGAGGGCATTACAGTAACTCAGCTATGATAAGACAAAGGAATGAACTTTTAGTGAGAGATCACCCTGAGACAAAAAGTGCGTAATCCTAGATGTTTATTAAATGGAGCCAATAAGATTTTGTAACAATTGACACTTGGTCCTGTAGTTTCAGCTTTAGAGCTAGGGTAACCTCCTAGATTAAACACCTATCCATAACAAATATAATTTAGGGGAAGTAATATAACTGCAGCATGCCTCAACATTCAAGATTTTTGCAGAATGCCCAGATTTTTGTCACATATTTTTGGTCTATTCAGAAAATGCGTGGTTTTCTGGCAAGTCAGTGAGAACTTAAGTCACTAAATAATGATAGGCATTTGAGTTTTAGGCTTCATATCTTTCAGAAAATGTGTGCTACTGCAAAACATGTTATTCCATCAACCTTCTAAGTCTACAAAAATAATACTTAAAATCTGTCCCTATTTCTGAGCCTTTATCCCTCCATTATTTCTGGCTATGTCCAGATTTCTTGAGCTAAGAGTTTGAGAGGTATGAACTACAGTGTCATACACCTTGTTTTAGAAATGTTCAGTTTCAACCAATTACAAAAATCCATGGCTTCAAGATAGTCATCTAGGGAATGCACACCATCTCCTGCTGAGAAAAGGAGAGTTGTAGTCAAATAAATAACTATCATATGCAAGCCCCCTTCCTTAAGGACTCCTAATGGAAGTATATAAGTTGTCAATAATAAAGGAGCTAATGTTGAACCTTCAGGAGCTCCTCATTCCAATGGGTGGTAAAGATGTGTTCAAACCTGAACACGCCCTTTGGTTTACAGCATACCTTTTAGTCAGTTTCCAAAGTAATAGCATACATGTCAGGCCAAAGTAAGATTTTAACGATTCAATCGTTAGGTTGTGATCAGCATTACCAAATACCACTGAGAAATGCAGGGGGAGCAAAACTGAATAAAAGCACTGGTCTCTGGCTATTAGGAGATCAAGAGTCCATTGCATAAAAGATGTGGCTGTGGGCACTTAAAAGCCTTCTATGTAACCTTATCTATAAATGGAAGGTTAGAGATTGGGAAGAAGTTATCAAGTATACTGGGAAGAAGTCAAACAAATTGAGGGCATAAATATATACCATGCTAAATGACTAATTAAACAATCAGTACTTCACACACTTCTGTTAAAGCAAACCAATAACTAAAATGGGAACTTATCGAATGTTTAAACAACATAAAATTATTATGTTACTAAAATTGATGTTGTTAAACCAAATAATTAATAAATACAAATAATTAATACTTGTTAGTCAGCTCAATAACTAGGTCAGCATCATTGTTTTCATAAAATATTAAACCACTCTTCTCTAAAAAATACATATCATTATACAAATAAAATAAGACCATAAAGACAAACCCAAGTGTGGATATAAAACACATATTTCATGTTATTTGATAGTGGCCACCAACAGGGCATATCATAAAATGGTTAATTATACATAAAGGAACTCATCTCTTCAAAGCTGCTAATTTTAATAGACATTTAATAGATACTGTTTCATTAAGACCTGGAGGTAAATACGCTACTGTTCTAATTTGCCATAGTAATTCCTCTAACTCCAGTTTAATTTGCCATGGTCCCCCTTTAACATCGGGCTGTACTTGATTTAATACATTGAACCTAAAGCTATGGTCAGAAAATTCATCTATATGCCTAACTAAGGTATTATTCATATCTTTTCTTTTAATGGCGTATTGATGTTCGTAAATCCTTTGCCTAAACTTTCTTTCCGTTATTCCAATATAGAAAGAGGGACAGTTTAGGCAACATGCGGAGTAGACCACCCCTTTCCTTGGAGGATATGCCTGGGGTACTTGCTGTCCGTGGTTCAATGTATTAAACCAAGTACAGCCCAATGTTAAAGGGGGACCATGGCAAATTAAACTGGAGTTAGAGGAATTACTATGGCAAATTAGAACAGTAGCGTATTTACCTCCAGGTCTTAATGAAACAGTATCTATTAAATGTCTGTTAAAATTAGCAGCTTTGAAGAGATGAGTTCCTTTATGTATAATGAGCCATTTTATGTTATTCCCTGTTGGTGGCCACTATCAAATAACATGAAATATGTGTTTTATATCCACACTTGGGTTTGTCTTTATGGTCTTATTTTATTTGTATAATGATATGTATTTTTTAGAGAAGAGTGGTTTAATATTTTATGAAAACAATGATGCTGACCTAGTTATGGAGCTGACTAACAAGTATTAATTATTTGTATTTATTAATTATTTGGTTTAACAACATCAATTTTAGTAACATAATAATTTTACGTTGTTTAAACATATGATAAGTTCCCATTTTAGTTACTGGTTTGCTTTAACAGAAGTGTGCAAAGTACTGATTCTTTAATTAGTCATATAGCATGGTATATATTTATGCCCTCAATTTGTTTGACTGTTTGTCTGAAGAAGGAAATGTATTGGCGTTTCCGAAAGTGCTCACAATATTAAATATTTTCAGTTTTTAGCTTTTGCTTATTTTGCCATTTTTTCTGGTTTAAATAGTTTGTCAAAGTTCCGTTCTTTCATACTGGGAAGAAGTGTTTTTTACAGCAGAGATAACCATTCCTTCCATCAAAACCTAGTAAAAATACCAATTCTTAGGCCTGTTATATGAAACATCACTGGTCCCATGACATCAAGACTGGCTATAATGAATCTTAATTAACATGGATCCAGTCTACTGCTGCTGGTTATAGATAGATATATGATCACAAAATTAAACTCATTGTAATGAGGCATATTATGCTCCATTCATGGATAACAAGAGGATAGGCTGGCATTAAGCAGTACCCATAGTGCCCTGGGGTGCTATAGCAGACCTGATAGTGACAACACTGATGAGCAGATTGTAGATTAATATTCAAAGACAGATAAAGCTTTTTTGGTGGATGGGCAGACTGGGCTAAACAACACTTCTACCATGGAAGAATGCATTTGGTCAATCAGATGCCAAAGGAAGCTCTCTCAATAGACAGGCCAACTTTTTTCCAAGAGATTTCTAAATGATAAATACTGTAATGCTTTTCCAGCTAAAGCCTGACACTCCACAAACCCATGTGACACCACTGATTCTCCAATCTGTGCTCATTCATATGAAGGAGATAGAGATCATAAACAAACCATGGTTCACACGTTCTATTGGAATCTGGGCAGATAATGACACTGGGCAAGAGAATCCAGAGCTGTGGTTAGAGTCCTGTTTTAATCTCCAACTAAAACTGTCCACAGACACTCTACTAGCCTTCAGGCAGACCTGAGGGAATGCAGATGAAAAAAGCTCCAGTGCAATATGTCTTGTGGTGTGGATTAACCTAATTTCCTAAACTGCTTGGGTGGGGGTGGGGGGGGTTGATATGTGGAATTTAGGCTTACTGGAACAGAAAGTGATCCAACCATGAATCTGGTTGTACCACCAGTTCTCTTGCCTTCCTACACAAGAAACACCAAGTCAGGTGTATGTCCCAAATTAGAAGTTGCAGAGGTAATTGCCTGAGCAAACCCAAAACCTTTTATCATGCAACCAAATTCTTGGGCAAGAGCTGCCAACTTAACCTCCACACAAAGGCTGAAGTTGTTGAGCACTAAAATATACTCATGACCAACAGCTGAGTGAAGGAGCAAGTCACCAAACTTGTGTCCTCTTTCAAATCAGTATATGGTAAATGAACAGAAACCAATATTATCTTCTGAAGCCAAAATATATTGGACTTAGTGTCTCTACTGGTAACCTGGGCTATCCATAATCCAGTCTTGTCACATACTGTCACTCCACCCCAGCCATACAACTCCTAGGGTGCTACAGAACAAAGAAACCAGGTGGAATAGTAAATGCTAAATAATGGCCAAAATTGTCATCAAGGTTTCTGCTTTAAATGCACTGTAAACACCCTACAACAGATCTGAAATAATCCCAGTCTTGTTGTGGATGGACCTTGCATTAGAGTACAATACTCGAGGGATCCTTGGAGGATATGCCTGGGGTACCTGCTGTCCATGGAAAGATAGGACCATGGGTGGCATTAGAAAAGTAAAAGATGTTTGGTGAATCCCAGAGAAGTGGAAATAGCACTGGGAACAAGCATGGATGGTACTCCTCTGGCTAGCCTCCTGCGACACCCCCTCCCCACTGTATTTCTTCAGAATCCACAAAAGTCTATACAGAGTTAAAATTTAGGTGTGGCAGATGAAATATAGAGAACAGGATTAGTAATGATGGCCTAGAGTAAATATAACATTAGGGCATATTGCACATTCCAGATAATAATGTGAACACAATTAAACTATGTAATATCATGATATCCTGAATAATTAAAACTAAAGACAGTAAAAACTGATTAAAATAAAACAATAAATCATAAAAATTACAGTTAAGATGACAGAGGAAATTAATTTAAAAATTAAAACAGAGCTAAAAACTACATTTCAGCTTAAGCAGATATTAACTAAGAATAAGCTTCAATGTTTAAAAGTATACTCATACACAAATGTAGTATTGAATAATAAGACCATGGAAAAATCACTCTAATGCCCTAGCCAGTGCTAGGCAAGCTTAATGAGTTTGCAGTTTAAACCACAGTTAGATGCTAAGTAAACTAGATTTCAAAATTAAACTGAAATGAAGAAATAACTTATGAATCCAGACATGAATGAGGAGTCTTCCAAAAATCAAGCTTATCAACCAATATATAGTAGCATAATTAGAATCACAGCTGATAAAATATTTATAAATCATGTGTCATTTTGTTCCTCATCAAACTGGTCATATTGTCAGGGCATGTATCTTTAAGTCATACTGATGGCTTCAGTAAGCTGTCAGCCAAGTAAAACAGGTCAAACAGAAAACCTCAGCACTATCCCTCCATAACCACCACCATCAGTTACCCCCCAGGAAGTAGAAGTAGGTTTTCCAAACCAGCTCATCAATGAAATTAAATTCTATAGCAAGTTTCTGCTCAGAAAATAAATCCAAACCTAAACCATTTCTGCTCAAGCAAAGTAACATATGTGTGAAGACTGCAAAATGTGTAATCACTGGCTGCATGGGAATACATGGTCACTGAATGCAATGGAACACATGGCCATTGGCTGCAATGGAACACATGGTTATTGGCTACAATGGAACACATGGTTATTGGCTACAACGGAACGCATGGTTATTGGCTACAACGGAACACATGGTCATTGAATGCAATGGAACACATGGTCATTAAATGCAATGCAGCACGTGGTCATTGGATGCAATGGAACACATGGTCATTGAATGCAATGGAACACATAGTCATTGGCTGCAATGGAACACATGGTCACAGAAACAGCTACAATGACAAGAACCTTCTTCACTTGGAACTATTACTGCTGATGAGATTTGAAATATGTTCTGCTACTTAAACTGCATCATAGTAGTAGGCAGGTGTAATTGCATCTCCATTTCCTTATGATTAGGATGTTTGTTTGGAATTCCCATTCCTAATACCCTATTTTTTAAGTATCTCAGTTAGTTACAGACCAGTTATCAATTGTGAAATGTTTCCACTAACATGTTGTAATGGAGAGTGTGATGTCTGTATTCAGGACCTTGAGTTAACACAGTGCAATGTTCTTTATTGCTGCCAGAAAGTTAAAGTAATTATGGTCAACTTGTAACAGTTAGATACACAGCAATCCTGACCTTCCACACACATGAACACATAAACATAAGCCATAGCAATACTACTTTTACACTGATTTCAGCAAATCTAGTACATAGTGTGATTCTTCTGCTATTATGCCAAATCAGTGACTGTTTACCAGTATACCTCTTAACTTCTTAGTACAAGAATCGGTGACTAAGACAGAAATGAAACTGTGACAGAGGACTAAAATTAGGGAGATATTTTAAATAACACTCTTGTATGCTTAAAAAGTTGCTAAAGCAAAATGTTTTGCTTTAGCATATATTTTCTGATGGACATGAAACCTGATGCATACAGTGATCTGCATGCCTAGCAAAAGCAACACATTTTTCAAGCAACAGACCAAACATGAGAAAAATCAGGGTCATTTTCTGAAATCAGGGATAACTGAGAACTACTATTAACAGAAATCAGACAGGGATAAATCACTTGTACCCACAGAGACTTTGTACCCATCAATTAAAGCTACATATGTCCGACTGGGGTGAAAAGAAAATTTAAGAATTCCATCTTAGTGCAAACCAATGCACACTCAGATATATGACTTTAAATTGAGGAAACAAAAGGGTCAGTTACTTTCAATGGGCAGCTGCTACCCCACACAACAATTATAGCCATTTCTGTGTGCACTTCAGACACCTGATTTTGATAAAAATGGACATATCATTTATTTCAGCTTGTTCAATCAAACAGTAACAACAGAATATATTTAAAATTGTTTTGCACAAATCATGTTAATCCTGCAAAGTCAAAAAAATTTAGGGACAGACCATCAAGCACAGTATGAACAGTCTGTCATTAAATTAAATGCAAAGGGTGGAATAATACTGTCAGTGATGGATATATACAGAGAGAGAGATGAACATAGACAGACAAGCTACTTGGACAAATAGAATGAATGAGCTTTTCATTTGGACAACAGATGACACACACTTGGAACCTGTAATCCAACAGTGTGTGTGATAACCAGCCTAGAATCAAACAGAGGTTAATAAATTACAGTAACAGGAAATACTTCTTTAAAAGGTTTTGCCAAACTGTGGGGAACCAAAACAGACTCATGAATACAGGAGGGGAAAACCCACATGACTCCACATGTGGAGAGCTACCTAAACCACAAATAAATATAACCTAGTTTGAAGTTGTGGCACCTTATAAAGGTTTCATTCTCCCAGGGTACTCATTTCAGAGGCTGCACAATTTATCTACCTTTTGGCGAACAGGAATTTTAGGACATTGATACTTTGTAATTTCTCACATTGCTAATTTGTCAGTCATACCTGACCATTAGCTGCATTGTCCTATCATGCAAAGGAGTTAACTTGCCCACCCCATGAATTTCTAGAATTCTGTAATGTTTTCGCATTGTTACATTTGCCAGGATTCCATTTTAATTATTCACCATCCTTTCCATGAAAAATCTTTACCAACATTTTAAAGGAGCTTACCTCTTTTTTTTTTTTATCGAGTCTAGTTGTACTCATTTTTCTTTTTTCATGTTACCAACACAGATGTTATAGGCCACACTGAAGTGTTAAAAATGTAATGATGCACTTCCTTCCCTCTTGATGGTTTTCTACTGCAAGGCTAAGTGTTTTTTTGTTTAAATAAATCAGAATCAAACCCAAATCCAGCAATTCATATCCATGTGTGTGTATAACAGAAACAGGGAGACGTGCAGTTTGTTGGAATGCAATCCATCTGTGTATTTTACATAGAAAAACAATGATGAATTGCATCAGTGGATGGAAATATAAATCAAAGGGAATGGAGGGTTTGGAGCAATCGCTAACATTACTGTCAGTGTCATTTAATAACATTCAGTCAAGATCAGGAGACCATGAAGTATCACAATTAGCAGTGTTAAGGATGGCAGTAATCTGTGTGCACTACAGCAGCCAAGTGTGCAATCACGATAATGTGTACATATGCTTGTGGTGTTCTGATTCATATAAGTCTGTATTAAACCTCTACATTTGTCTGTGTACTCTAAGTGGATCATTGACAGCTCTTTACTGCTGACTTTCTGCCTGATGGTTTTACAAGAGGCAGTACTCAAACATGAAATAATGGATAAAATTATTTATTGGTAAGCGCTTTTGGTTAGACCTTCCAACCTTCATCAGACACAGAGCAAACACTTACAATGTCTTAAATACACATCTTAATCATCACTTAATCAACTGACATTTAAAGCCATAATGACACTATTATCACATAAAACAAATATGACAATTATAAAACAATTATAAAACAAGTAACCCCACCATATCTCAATATCTAAAAACATTAAATAATTTAATATATATATGTTTATATATTTTCTTACCTATCCGCATAAGTAATTTGGCAGAGGTTTTGAGTGTGGAAGAGAGGTGAAGAAGAGAGTACAGGCAGGGTGGAATGGGTGGAGAAGAGTGTCAGGAGTGATTTGTGACAGACGGGTACCAGTAAGAGTGAAAGGGAAGGTCTACAAGAGGGTAGTGAGACCAGCTATGTTATATGGGTTGGAGAGGTTGGCATTGACGAAAAGGCAGGAGTCAGAGCTGGATGTGGCAGAGTTAAAGATGTTAAGATTTGCACTGGGTGTGACTTGGATGGACAGGATTAGGAATCAGTATATTAGAGGGTCAGCTCAAGTTGGACAGTTTGGAGACAAAGCAAGAAAGGCGAGATTGCGTTGGTTTGGACATGTGCTGAGGAGGGATGCTGGGTATATTGGTAAATGGATGTTAAGGATGGAGCTGCTAGGTAAGAGGAAAAGAGGAAGGCCTAAGATAAGGTTTATGGATGTGGTAAGAGAGGACATGCAGGCAGTTGGTGTGAAAGAGCATGATGCAGAGGACAGGAAGAAATGGAAACAGAAGATCCGCTGTGGTGACCCCTAACGGGAACAGCCGAAAGAAGATAATGATATTTTCTTACCTATAAAATCTTTTAACTTTTAAAATGCTAGACAGACTTATTACATCATTAATACCTGGTGGAACTGATGCATTTAAATAAATTTGCCACCAGTACTCTCTATTCTCTAGAATTATTTTATTTATTTAAATGCATCAGTTCCACCAGGTATTAGTGATGTAATAAGTTTGTCTAGCATTTTAAAAGTTAAAAGATTTTATAGGTAAGAATATATATATTAAATTATTTAATGTTTTTAGATATTAAGATATAGGGGTTGGAAGGTCTAACCGAATGCGCTTACCAATAAATAATTTTATTCATTATTTCATGTCAGAGTGCTTCCTGTTGTAAAATTATCTGGTTGGAGCTGTTTTTGGATTCATTTCTGCCTGATGAGTTTTGTGGTACTACATGCATGAGAGAAGAATTCTGCAAGCAATTTTAACAATATGGTCTCTGTGATGTTAACAACTTGTGCATATTTAGCAAGAAAAGATTAAATATTATTGTGGGGATCCTTTTGAAAGTGAAAGGCACCTACATGGACACAGTGGTCATCTGGTCAGAGATGCTTGGATGCCTGGTTTGGAGACAGGTGGAGGACAATGAAGATGTAAAAAGTAACAGAAAGTACATCCATCAGAAAACTGCTAGGAGAATGATATCAGTTAGAACATTGCTAGGGCAGCCCCAAGTTGGGCCTGGCACTGTTGAGGCATAAGGACTTAGAGGGTAGAGACCAAGTTTATTTCAGGCTACAAAGATTGTCTTTTTTAACCCACAGATCACCCTATATCTATAACATTTGTTTGTGGGAGGACAGGTTAGGGTCCAGTATCAATGCAGATAGAAAACAAAAAGACAGGTAACACTGATTGGTTGGCTACCTGGTAGGCATCTGGAGTCACTGTCTTCTCTCTGCTCCAACAATCTGCTTCTCCTTTTGTTTGGAGTGAGGTGCTGTGTCTTTCTTTACTTTATGTGTTAGGGGGCCTGGCATATGGAGAAGGGACTCCAATAGTGACCTGACTCTTTGTGGAGGTGGACTCCTCTGTCCTAACTTTCAGGGTCTTATCTGAGACCCAGCTGACAATCCAGTGTGTAGCATAGGGGTTTATGCTTAATTCCATGAGTTTGTTTACCATGTCAGAGTGGGATATTCTATCAACTGTCCTGGCCATGTCAAGGTTGGCAGTGTGCAATGTTTTGCCCTTGTCCTTTGCCTTGTTGACCTTCGAAGAAGTCTAGAAGATTTAGTAAGCATGATCTTTCCCTAAAAGACAAGCTGGGTTGGATCCAATGTCTGGAAGTTTCTGATGTCAATTATTTCAATGATATTTCCTTCCATGACCTTGCATATGAGACTAGTCAGGCTAATGAGATTGTAGTTTCCAGGGTTTGTCAAGGGCCCAGTCTTATGCAGACAGATGACTGTTACAATTCTCCATTCATGTGGCACATAACTGGAGGTGATGGTTAAACAGTGGCTTCAGTGGTTCTGATAGGTCATGTCTTATGCTATTTAGGAGGCATCCTGGGATACTATTGATGCTCACAAATATGATGTTCTTGGCCTTAGAAAGCACATCTAGGACTTGTTCCACAGTGTTTGTTGGGGAAGTTATGTTCAAAGGTATTTTGTGAGGGATGACTTGGGGGGGAGAGGAGGATAAAATTGGAGCTGAATTTATTGGCCAGTATATTTGCTATATCTTACAGCTCTGTATAGGTGGCTCCATTCTTAACTGGTTCTGTGCATTGTTATATATAACTGTTTAGGTTATGAATATAGCTAAAGCAAGCCTTCTGTTTGTCATTGATCTGGCTTGAAGCTGTGCTGCCTAACTATATAGTTTGGTATGATTTTTTTTTTTCATTTGAACCATTTGCATACCTTACTCAACCTATACCATGTTTTTGTACTAGTGCAGAATTGTTTAACTATCCGCTGCTTACTGTGAAAGTATCTTTTTTTTTTATTTAAACAAAAGAAAAGCCTCATATGAAATCTAAGTACATTTTTGCTGCTTCTTGTTGCAGGGGTTGCAGCTCTTTACAGCTTGATAAGCAAGATTCATGTATATTATAACAGCAAATGCTTAAAATAGTGAACAATGTATAATCAACCCAAAAAAAACGAAAACACAAAATTCTGAACAAGTGGAACAGCAATTTTTTTTCCCCAGGGAAAAAATCACTGGTCCTCAAAAAAACAAAATAAAAGAAAATAAACCACCCACACCCCTAGTTATATATACCAACTCTGAGATCACACCACAGTGGAGGAAACAGCAAAGTCCCGAAAACGGCCCAGTGATTTTTTTCGCTGTTCTATGTCTTTGGGATTTTGCTGTTTTGACATTTAGCTGTCGATTAAACAGCATTCACTATATTAACCATTCACTTACTTAATAGGGAACCGGATATTAAGGGGTGAGTGTGCCATATATAAAAAAGCCAGTGCAGGCAGCATTTTGAGTCTTAATTTTCTGATTTATTAGGATATTTCGTTGCAGAATTGCATTTCAGATTTCTGAGTTATACATTCTGGTGGTTAAAGTTTGTTTGTTTCCATTTTGCTGTAGTTAATGCAGTCTTGCAGTACTATTATTAGAACATAGTATGGAATTAAACATTTAAAGACCAGTCTACTTTAATATCACTAACTCTTCTGTACTTGTTACCACTCTCTGCCAGACTACACTGTCAAAGTAACATTCTAAGCAATGTGCAATGACACTAGCATGCTCTAGCATTCTCACCCACTTTCCATCACAATTTGGCAGAAGTAAGATGTATGATCATTGGTATAATAGCTCAGTGAGTGCCATTGTCATCTCACAGCTGTGGTTCATTTCTTGTCCTTGTATTCTGTGTGGAGTCTGCAATCCTTCCCTATCTCTTTGGGCATTTATCACTGTGCCCTAGTTTTCTTCAGCATCTCAAACTGTAGGTAAACATACAGTGTGTGTGTGTGTGTGTGTGTGTGTGTGTGTGTGTGTGTGTGTGTGTGTGTATACATTCTGTGATGCACTTAAAGGGAAACGGACAGTTTGTATGTGGAAAAATGCCTCATTTTTAACTCACACACATGATATTGCTGGATGTGTGTGTGTGTGTGTGTGTGTGTGTGTGTGTGTGTGTGTGTTTGTACATATAAATGTATATTTTTATTTAAAATCCTTTCTGGGTAGTAGTAAAAAAAAGACAGAACTGTTAGCAAGTCATTATCTTCCAAAAATAAGTCATGCATTAAAGCACAGCTAGACTCTGAGACCCCAGGCTTAATGGATTGACACAAGCTTTTTATTGGCCTCTGCCTTGATCCCATATAATCTAAAACTGACCATAGTCAGATCTACATAGTAATTCAAAGTAGATTGTTGGGGGGGTGAGGGGGTTGAGGATGGTGTGGCCTTTATTTCATTGATTCCTCACAGACCTCAAGGTATTCACAGAAGGTCACTATAGGTTGTGTAGGGGCAGTGCACTACTTAAAAGGATGTACCTGGACTAAATTACTAGGATCATAATTTTTTCTTTTTACTTTTCACCCAATCAAACATATGATGTATACATATACAGGTGATAAAAAAAACTTGAAGAGCCCACTAGTTTCCCCTCCCAGGTTGTCTATCCTAGACAAACCAGTAATAGTTTAGGAGAAACTGAAAATGGCCTGAAGACATAGCTAGAGACACTTAGCTGAATTTAATGAACCTTAGTTACTCCTTATTAGTAAATCTTCTTCTCCATAGGAAGAAGGCAAACGGGGGCTATTTTCACCAAAAATCTTTTAGTCGATGGATATGTGAATAAAACATTCTTTGTTTGCCTTTCATTTAGAAAAGATGTTAACACTGAGGGATAGGAGTAAGGAAGCAAGCTCTTTATATATAGGTGTGACAGCAACAGTTTGAAGTACGTTGCGGTCTTCTTAGTTCTTTCAGAATCATCCCACTCTGATATCAGAATGATAGAAGTTTGCTGTATTTTGGGGTAGGGACAAGGAGACATGCTGTAGATGTTTGACAACAGTGTCTTAAAGTACATGAGACTGACTGTCATCTTTTGTGCATTGACTTTTATTGCAAGCGAACATCAAATGGATACACAGTGATTAACTTCTTTTTTTGTTTGCTAGAAAGCAAACTGAGGGCATACAGGATGAAACTGACTACAGACAAGACCGTTTCCATGGCAACACATTGTGGAATCAAGAAGCAGAAAACTGAAAGACATGTAACTAGTGGAACAGGTTAATGGTAAAGTGTCTGGAAGGGGTGGTAGAGGAGAACAGAAGTCTGAATGAGGTTGTTAAAGCTGGAATCAGAGATGGTGTTGCCAAATCGCACAAGTTTTATGGGTTGTGTTTGACCCGAAGATTGCCAAAGAATGATGTGTACAGCAGAAGCATAGCTGGCTCAACCAGAGTCCTGTGTCAGTACAGTGAGCCAGTGCTCCACCCCTCAACTCTTTGAGTGAAGAGAAAAAAAAATATTTTACTGCATCAATGTTTAGGTTTTAGTTAAAAAGAGATTTTTTTTTATTATTTAAACTGTAGCAAACTGCTTGCTACAATGTAACACGGTGTTGCTACAGATTTGACCACACATGGAGCTCTACAGTGTTCAGGTTTGACCACAAATGCAGTACTAGCTTTTGAAAGCCAGTACTGGATTAAAGAAAGATTGGAATTGGTTGATCATGTCCCCAGCAGTTTGTGCCCAGGGCAGTTGCCCCTTTCTCCCCATCCTAGCTATGCTATTGATGAGCAATACTTCTCTATGGCAAGAAAATCTTGGCAGGGAAGGAAGACCAGGTGAGGAAGCTGGAGGTACTGGGGATGAAGTTCTTGAGATGAGTGGCAGGATGTACTCTATGGGGCAGATAAATAAATGAAGATATGAAGATATGTAAAGTGTGTAAAAGACAACAGATGCTGGTTTGGGCAAAATATGCAGGAAAGCAGAGGACGGTTTATTAAAGAAGTTTTGGTAGAAGAAAGGGGAAACAAGAACATCCAGCCAAAAGATGGATGGCTTGCCAGAGAGAAAAACTGCAAAAGTCAGGCATGACTGTTGAACATAGGAGAGTTACTTTGAAGAAAGATGCAGACAGTTGCCACTACATTCCAACCCAATGTATAAAAATGGAGTTGATAACAAGTACAGTGCAGCCTTGGCAAGTTAAAGGGTGTTGAAAGGAAGCAGGAAAAGTCTGACGAGTAATGCAAAATGTATCTGAATGGACTAGGCTGGCCATCATGGGGGAAGCAGGTGGGGCAGAGGAGGCATTTTTTGCTATCTGTGTTGCTGTTTACCTTTCTGCAGTTTCTTTTTCCTTCTGATTTATTTTTATCTAGCAAATGAGCTGAGACCCTCTCCTTATCATTTCCACTTTTTGCATGATAGTTAGATCTGGATGGCGATATGCAGAGAGTCATGTTATACATAACTGGAGACCCTGGAATAAAATTTGTTAATAAACTGCTTAGCTATTTGTTGGCCTTTTGTATGTTCAAAATGTTATCATAAGAAGTAAATAACAAAGCCAGTTTGTTAACAACAGTTATTGGTACCAGTCAGCAGTATCTTTAATTATACAAAAATGTGACCAAATACTGTCAGCAATATAAATTATAGGAAGGAAATAATTCTTTGCCTGTAGGCATGTAAAAGCTTTGCATGTCCAGTACTAAAGAACGACATAAAATAAACCTGTGTATAAATGAGGCATATAATAAAGAAATTGTTTTCTGGAAAGAATTCAGAAACAACATTGTTATTTAGAGTAAAACTAGCTCTTCTGCCAATTAGTGGTAAAGCTGAGAATTATCAAAGCTCATCAACATGTTTTCAGCTGGAATTACCAGCTTGTTTGAATGATAGGTACAGACTACTCATTTTGTTTTTAAACATCCATCATTAGAGATGTGTCATTTGTGCTGTTAACAAAAGAACAGAACACATGCATGAAAAGCAGTTTGATGTTCTTAAATATATATTCAGGAATAATTATAGAACAAATTATTACAGGAAAGATGCCTCTTCAAACTTAAATTGCTGATCCACATTTAGTAGTGCATTATTTTCTTATATTTATAAGGCTCTGGTTTTACTGCTTGCAGCTGCAACAACCTAAAATGGAATAGCATGCCATTGCCAGCGTGCTTGTAGCAGAAAGGTATTGGTAAGGCCTTATATGACACACTGTCTACAAACCATTCCCAGGATGATAACTGCTTGAATTATTGTAAAGCAAATTACATTGACATTTTTTGTTGGCTATGCTTAACGACGATGCTTAATGGTATACCGCATTACATTTATATCAGTCTTCTGTGGTACTGTGTACCACACTGAAATTAATTTTCAAGACTCTGTCCTGTATTGTATAATGGAGATACGAGATGTCAAACTAAATATCTTCATGTAACCTAAAAGTGGCATTACCTCAGGGGAAACATGTTTCCAGGAAACTTTCACACTGACACATATCTAATTTATACATGTTAATTTATGTATTTGAATCTAATTTATAAATGTTAATTTATGTATTTGACAATAGAGCTGAACAGCACTACTTTTAAATTTGAATGAGAAATTGTCCTGCCATTTTTCTAATGGAAAGAGGTGCAGCTATGACTTATGTTCCTGTTTGCTACAATGCTGATTGCAGAAAAGTAGAAAGTGTCATTCTCTATACTGGATTTATAGTTTTCATTCTAATAGTTGTTGATTTAGTTACCATCTCTTGTTCTTTATGGAGAACTTCATCCTATTATATGCATCTCAGAAATGCATCACAACCAGATAACCGATAATAGAATGTGTTGTGGGAACATGTGTCATCACTGATATAGTATGTTACAAATCAGTAGGAGTTTGTAGCACAAAATCAGAGATCCACTTTTCAAAGTTGATTTACAGAACTTTCCTTGAAATGTTTCTAGGCAGTTTGAGACTGTTAAAATCCAAATTATGGGCTTATGTACAGAAAAGAGTAACAGTGTTTATACAAAAGATCTACAGTCCATATGTGAGGGACATACCATCCTCTGAACAATTTTAAACTGGCAGCAGAATGCATATTTTATTAGCTTTATACATTAAAAATGTCTAAAGTATCATCACTAACATAAAACATAAGTATATCTTGGTGAATCCTTCTAAAAGCACTTTGTAACATATATATGGTTCTAGTACATTCCAGTGATGCAATAAGCCTTAATTTGTTTTCCTCTCATTTACAGAAAACAAAACAAGCCAAATAACATTGAAATCTACAGAAACATAAAAATGAAGTTGTCTCTGAATTTTCTTTTTTTAGTTCTCTCTGCTGTTGTACATAAAAGCCACAGCAAAGCTATGGGATGTCAGTTGCCTAATGCCGATGTTCAGGCCTACTCAAAGGCTGGAGATATACATTTAGCAGGCCTGTTCACAGTACATTTGAGTAATTTTCAAAATGAGAGGAATTTTGTGGATTTGCCAAAAATCACTGGCTGTCAAAAGTAAGAGAATTTACTGCTGAATGCATTGAGAATATAAAAACACACACGTGCTCAAGCTTCTAAAAGTTATTAAACTCAGTTCTAGGTATGTTTCATAAATTGTAATATTCCAAAATTTTTTTTATAATACTCCTGTATTCAGTTTCAGTTTAGATCTTCTATAGTTTTCTTTTCCCAGTGTCTTCTTTTAAAGGAAGACTAAACAATAGAAGCCTATAGATTTAAAATATAAACTCTAAGCTTTAAACCCAAGTGTGCGCATGCAGATGAAGTGAATGTATGTATACATAGAAACTTGCCTGCTGTAAAAGAAAATTGCAACACTAACAAAAACTGGAGAAGTTGCAGCAATATAATTTTAAGGCTCCATGCTCACATAAACCTTTGAATGTTAATGAAAGCAATTGCAGAATATTTTTCTTAAGTGGGCACACATTCTCTTCTGTTAGCAGTGCATGGAGAAAATTAGTTTTCTTATGCACAACTACTAATCTCCAAAGCCATTGCTGTACTTTTTATTCCTTTGTAATGTACCAATATCATAAATGATTACACTTAATAGAAATGTGAGCTATACTTCCCTGTAATGGATTGTAAATTGAGGAAAGTTTCTGTACAAAACAACATTTGTGGAAATAAAATAAAATTATTTTTTCATGGAAAGAGAAGAGTCTATGTAAGTAAAACTCTATGTGAATACACACATTCAAAAATCAATGTAAACAGAACACATTCCTGCAGTCTTTAATAGGAATGTTTCTGTATGATTGCTAGTTGCCACATTGTTGAATCCCCATTTCTCAAGTACCAAAAAACCCAGTACAAAAGGATTAGTCCAGATAAAATCACTTTGGCTAGAAGACCTAGGAGACTCTGTCGTTGATGTCCTCCCTGTGGGAGGAATAAAGATACCTTGTTGAAGTCTCTAGAAGTTTATTCAGTCAAGTACATAGATGTAGTGTTCTTGTTCTAATATTAGACCTCAGGATCACCTATGTTTCCTTTCTCATGTACCATGAGTGGCTGTGTGCTAGGATTAAAAAATGGATTGTTGCACTATAAACATTATCTGTGCATCCTGATGAAGTTCTATCAGCCATGTAATCTAAGGAACTGAAAATGTTTATATAGTTTTTCTTATTGTATATGTATCGATGTCCTTTGTAAGTAATACTTTAATAAATGTGTTTATATATATATATATATATATATATATATATATATATATATACACAAAAGCTGTACTTCATCTTGTGAAGTGATTCACCAGAAAAATCTAAATTTTTACAAGAGACAGCAAGATTGAGGTTCACAAAATCGGAGACATTTGAGACGACTGCTCCTAAATTGTATGTCACTCTAACTGAGAGGTACACACTTTGGCCTAGTTTAACATTCAGTCCATCTGCTTGTGGAACTTTAGAATATGGAGGTAACATTTATTTATTTATTTACATTTTGTAACCAGATAATGTCCAACTGGGCTAAAAATCAAGCCAGTTTAAGCGGATACCCAGGGAGAAAAGCTCCCAAAGAATAAAAACAAGTATACATTGTTTAAACAGTAAGTATTGCAAAATTCCAGTATTACAAAGATTTCTTTGAATGTGTACATAGAAAATATAGTAAGAGTAAAAAGCAAGTTTATACAAGGTTCAAAGAGTTACACTTCAAGCCATAAAAAGAGACAAAATGTAATATCAACAAGACAACAATTTAAACAGACAATATTGAGTTACATAAGTGGAGAGAGAGTAGACAGGTAGTTTGCATGCTTAGCCAGGGGTAGTACAGGAGCATAACCAGTGACTGGAGAAATAATTTAAAAGGAGCTGTTTGAAGCCATGGGTATTGGTTATAAATAGTGTGACAATTGCGGAAAGATGGGTGAAGGCTAGTAAATTAGAATTTGTTATATAATTCTGGCATTTGTAAATAAATGTAAAATACAGGCATGTTTTCTTGAGTGTAAAAGAATACTGTGAAATGTGGAACTGCAAAATATGTGACAACATTGCACTCTACTGGCCCAGTAAAGCATGTTGTGACCCTTTCATGTGAGAATTTGGCTCCAGTGAATCTGGATGAAGGTTTCATGCTCATTGTTTTAAGGCTAAAGTTTATGACCAGAATTTAGATGTGGAATGTGCTTTATTGCTCTGGATTCTGTTAGTGTATACATGTGAAATGACTTATATTGTTGTAAGTTTCTGAGCAGGTGTTAGATTGCTAAATAATGCAGTTTATGGCCTGAGAACTCAGACCAGGTTTCAAGATTATGCAATATGAATACTGGGAAAACCTAAGTGCCAAAATGATGTAATTTGGGGGGGCCTTAGAGACATGTTTGCTAGTAATGTTGAAATACTATTTCTCATGAGAGACTGTAGCATTTTGATCTTGGATATCTAACTCAGCACTCTGCCTTATGCTCACATGTAAGTTTTAGCACTGTGATTTCTTGTAGGAATAGTTAAAGCTAGTAAAAATTAATTAGGTATTTTTCTTTGAAATCAGACCTGTTCTACTGTATTATTTTAAGTTTCTGCGTGATCTCTGAATTCTTAGATATCTCTGTGGTGTAGTAGTTTTGTTGTGTGTTTTAATTATTTATTATGAAATATTTTTAAAACCTTCTATCTGTGGCTGGTTTATGTAGAGATAAATTATGCTCTAGAGTACATTATATATTTATAGAGTTTACTGTCTAAGCCCTTCCAATAAGCCTAGACTGAATAGTCACATTACCATTGGATAATAATATTGCACAGTAATAATTGGACACCCTTTTAAGGGCCTTTTAGTAGCTGATATTATTAGCTGGGTGGTGGCAGGGATTACTACTGTATGGTCTGGGTAAAGGGGCACAGCTGGAGAATCTGTGTCAGTCTTTCCCAGGAGTGTCTGTGAAGTTGTATAAATACTTATCTCAAAGTGTGTGTGTGTGTTGTGTCAGCTACTTGGGCAGGGACACGAAGCACTGGTTGGACAGAGAGGGTACTGGTGGTTTTAGCTTGCCCAGCTAGGCTGAGACCTGGACCCTATAGCTGTGCCAGTGGGGAGTCTTATTGGGGATCTGGTAAGCGAGCAACCAGCCCCAGACTTACTGTGATCTCTGTGTGCACTTAAGGGAAATTGTACTTTACTGTGTATATTAGTTATCCTTTCCTCGCTTCTAGAAGACAACCTCCCTGGTGTTAGTGGTGAGGATTGAGGCTCCTTGATTGCTGGGCCAGGGCATGGTGGTCACAGATAGTAAATCCTGGATGAGATGTAAACCTCATGGACATGAGGAGAACATGAGGACTGTACAATGAAGGCAACCTATCCAAGGCAGCAGCTATAACTTCTGCATTAGTGTGCCACTTTTGGGCAACTTACAATTTCTTTTTGCACATGACCTTCAACAAGTACTTGGCAGTTGTGCTCAGTAAAAATAATCCCTGACTACATCTTGCTTTGCCTATAGATAAGTGGCTCCTGATATGTGTTTCAGTTATTTTCATGGCGATCCTGCTTTTTGTTATTCACCATAATAACAGTAACTTGTTATATGAACACCTCATTTTTATGTGAAGCAGCAATTTGATGCAGAGGCTGTAATATCAGAAGCATATGTTGTTGTTATGATGCAGAATATGGCAGACAGACTGCATTCTGAGTCTTGATGTGGAGTTCAAAGAAGAAAATGTGAGCCTTTATATTTGATCAAAATATTGCCAAAGGCAATTTTTTGAGGAATTATTACCTATGGCTGATAGATCACCCATCCCATTTCAAAGAAAAACTCAAGACACACCTACTAAACTCCAAAATCTGTCCTTGCCAAGCCCCAACCTAAAAACTTTCCTCATCCCCTCTTTCATATACCCCCCCTTTTCAACTAACATGTCCAAATCACAGTGATTTTCCCAAATCTCTGATACCTGCACTGACAAATCAAAGCAGTATTGTAAATATGTAAATATGTAATTCCACTGCTACCCTGTAAAATACTATGGGTACACTGCCTTTGTTCATTTCTTCCTTTGTGTTTTTAACTTGTCTATGTTTATGTGTTTATATCACATTATCGAAAGATGAAAATTGCGAACGCTATTTCATCGGCCCCAAAACATCTAAATATGAAAATATCGAACATTCAGAACAGTGAATTTTTTTTGCTGCTCCGAAACACATACACACAATATAAGCACATCAAACAAACAGCAACCACACACATACACTTAAATTCCTACATCTAATGCTACACTAAACTAAACATACATTACTATCTACCCACTTACCTTAACCCAAACCCTAACTCTAAGGTCCGTCACTATCGCACACTCACCTCACCCATGCCCTAACCCTAACTCACTTAAACTGCCCCTAAACCTAACGTCTGTCACTATCGCACACATGCCTAACCTGCACCCTAACCCTAACTCACTTAACCCTCCCCTAACCCTAACGTACAAAAAAATCGCACACTTACCTGGACCCAACCCGTAACTTTCCACCACAGTGCTAAGAATAATGAAGCCACAGAAATGGCCAACTGAATTCTTTCCAGAGGAAAGAATTAGCTGTTCTGCAGCTTCGCTATTCTTAGCATTCTCAGAATAGTGTTCGATATCAGAACATTCAAAGTTTTAATACTTTGATGTTCTGATATAGACCCGTTTAATCAGTTTATCATATTCAACTTGCAACATTGTATAAATTTTCTTTAAGTCACATAATTTCTTTTTGTAAATTGTGTGTTTAAAAGACTTTTTTTAGTAATTGTATAATTTTTATGTAAACTGCTGTGCTTCATGGAGCTTTTCTCCTCGGGTCTCCACTGAAAATGGTTCACAAGCCCAGCTGGACCAACCCAGTTAACAAATGTCAATAAATAAATAAATAAATATGTACTGTAATTCTCAATCTGCATTTTGAAAAATTGTTTAGATTGAGATACAAAAAAACAACAAATATGCCTTTAAGTACAATGTAGTTTCATTTGCAAATGTCCACTAGAAGAATAAATCTGGTTATATTAAGAAAATGATGTAGGAAGCATTGCTTTAATGTGGTATACAACTGCTTTGCCCCCCAAACTTAAGGTAGTACTTTGGGACAGATATTTTTTGCCATTTATTCATTTTTTTCTGTTGAAGCACAGTAAAGCTTTTAGCATGTAATAGAATACACTACAGAGTAGGATATCTGATATTACCAAAGAAAAGTAAAGTTACAGGGCTTATGGATTACATTTGTGCTGTGTTCAGTACATTTTTCATTACAAGATACTCAGGCAAGCATATTGCTAATAAATATGCGGACAGTCAGTGAAAGAAAATGGAGAATTTACAGCACAAAGCAATCTAAAGGGAACCTAATTCTATGATTTCTTCTGTTACCATTGCTGTTCTCTGCTTATTTATGAAATGAATATTTATTTTCTTAGTACAACAGAATGAACATCATGAATTCCAAAGCCACAAGCAAAGATTCTTTGCAGATCATGATATATGGAACCCCAGTATTGTATTCCATATTACCTAGTGATAATACTTTTCACTGTAATTTTCAGAAGCATAAATCAAAAAACAGAGTTAAGCTGCACAGAGAATCTAATAATGAAAAACATTTGAGCACACAACACAAGGCTTGCTTACAGCTGTTTGCATTGATCAAGGTAAGTGAACTCTTTATTCCTAAAGCTCTAAATCAATATGTTAGCACAGTCAAAATTTTCAAAAAATCACTTTTTTCAGTTTATCAAAATGGAGTGTCATTACTCTGCTCAGAGTTCTTTTTAATAGACAATCAATTTAAAATGACTTTCCATATATCTGATCACCTTTAAAAAATGAGTACATTCCCTGAGCACTTGAATGTATTCCATTCTTTTATCATGCTTGACTGCATTGAGTACAAAAGCATAAACCGTTTCAACTTCTTTCTTCCTCTGCGTCTATTCTCAATGATCATGTCAAACAGTTTCCGAATGCATTGCCTCCTATCTTTTATCCCTTATATAGACCAGATAGGTGCCTGTCTCTTACTGCTTGTATTTTAGGTAACCACTATTTTGCAACCATTATCTTTTTCTCTCTATATGTTATTGCTGTGTAACACGTAAATGTAAAATTCCATTTGCTGATCACGAATGAAGGGTCATTTTTGTAATTCCATGGTGTGGTCCCAAACATTATTCCTGTTCTTGACAGTGTGTCACAGTTTCTTTAGTTCCCTACATCCTTTACGACCTGAATCTTACCATTAAGCTGTTGCTTTCATTTAATTCTTTCTAGATTGTACGCTCTCCTTCATACTTCCTAATCAGATATACTGTCTTCCCCTTCTTAAGTTGTATATCAAGAACCCTCCCTACTTCCTCCATAATTCTAATGCTCCTAATATCAAGTCCTCTCTTTACTCTCTACCTGTGAAACACCCTTCCCCAAAATAGCTCCTTCATGTTGGAACTCTCTATCAGAAGCAATTAAATAAACAGATAATTGTGTATCTTTCAAGAAATCTCTCCATTCCTGTCTTCTTTAGGGAAATCACTAACTGCTTCAGAGAATAAGAAGCTTGATGTTATTTAGTCTGCTGTGTATCTCTGCTCATACATCTAGGAACTCAACTGACCAAATAAAGTAATAAAGAAGGAGTATGAATAGTGAAGTATCGTAAAGAGGGATATTGTTTCTGTTTCTCTTTGTCTTACTATTTATTCCCTCTCCCTCTTATTTCATTTCAATATTATGACCACTTTTAAATCACATTATTTGGATTTGTTGTAATGCCTGAATGTTTACATTTGTGCATTTAAACTAGATAAATTATTTAATGTTGTTCTATGCTTTTATATTTGAACTATTTTAATTAATGTTGTTCTATACTTTTACATTTCAGCATGTTCTATACAACGCCATTATGTGCTTTCCAACTATATGCTCATGCATGTGCATTTTTACAATGTGTATTGATTTCTGACTTTGTCTGACTGGCATGGATTGTGGCTGAATAGGGGTCCTTTGACCAGTTCATTACCCTGTTAAACAAACTAAATAATGCCTCCTCTGCACTTTTCTATTTAATCTATGGTACTATCCTGTCTTTGAGTAACTGTACACTGCTTTATGAAATATATACTTTTGTTCCTGGAATAACCAAGTACCATGTTGATTTATTATCACCCTGTTTATTCCTAATACATTTCTCCCATTCCAGTATGCCAGCTATCTCCCTACCACCCAATGTGATGTGAGGATACTTGTACTTGCTTGTCATAGAGCCCAAATTCTAGTGTACTCTAGTTTGCTCCTTAGAAATCTCTCCAAGCATTTAAGGTCACTTTACTAATCTTTCATTTAAATTCAAATTCCTTCATTTCCTTACTCCACACTTATTTTTGCTGTTCCTTTTCTCATTATTTTGGACCCATTGAGCTATATTAAATGCCAAATGCTATGTGGTAACCTCTATCCAACTTCCCAATTTAATCCAGTAATTATTTGCCTGGCTGTAAGCAGCTTTCCTTTGAAATAGTCTGGCAGTCTATCTTGAAGTTTTTTTTCAAGAATATGTCAATTTATAAGAAGATGCTTTAGATCTTATAACAGGTACCATGTATGAGATGATTGTAATCTTGACCACATTTATTCTTCTAGTGATGGTATTCAGTTTCCTCTTCTTGCATCTTCTTCACAGCTTTTATACTCAAGTTTCCACATTTCATTTCCTCATGTTCTCTTGTATTATCCCAGTTTTACTCATAAATTGCAAAGCTCCTATTTCTACTGCTGGACCCTTCCCCTTACCATCACTCATTCGAACTTGCATGATCTTGTTGCTGTTCAATTCTAAACCTGAGGCTAGTGTAGATAATTTAAACACCTTTAGAACTATAAAGAGACATCTCTAGAGTTTCTCAATAAGTTGTATAAAGTTGTCTAATATATTGTCTGAATATTGCCTTGGCCTGGAGTTTTAGGTTTTGCTCTAATATGGATTTGACTCCAGAGCTAGTTCTTCTGTGATTCATAAGAACAGACCTGTGGACAGTGGGCACCCTTGCATTGTACCACACACATTTCCCAGCATCCTAACTTCTAATATAAACAGGATACCTTGAACAGCATAATGTCATTCCTCTTTGCCCAATAGTGAAAATATCAGAGGCTTTGGAGTGCCAAGATTCAAATTCTTGATAAAACAAGGTGACACAACAGAGCATATATGGCTACAGTTGGAGGGATAATATTGGGATGTTTTGTCGAGCTCTTCTTTGGTGTACTGACAAGTGCACATTGCAATGATATTATCATGAGTTTGGTTCCTTGCAAGTGGTTCTTTTTTTATTTTGTTTTCTACAGCATGCAAGTCCATTTGATATAATGATAGTAGACATGTTTATGTACTTTGATTTTGCCAGTATTTCAGTTTATCTGTGCGGAGTTTATGTACTTGCTGTGCACTCTTTATTGTGTCTTATGATTTTATTTCTATTATGTATGCATATATTTATTTACTTAAATATATAGTTAAACTGAGTTTTGCATATGCTGTATACTTGTGGATTTTTGCTGGAGGTTGCTATATTTATGTGCTTAAAGATCAATGTTCCATATCTGCTGGTGTTTTCACTGTTCAGCAAAGAGGAAGTTAAAACATCTTTGGAATGACATTTTGCCACTTAAGACATCCTGCTTGGACTCTCATCTTAATTAACTCTCATCTTAATTAACTCTCCATTGGCTTCTAGGTCATAGTGAGAGGTTCTCTAAAGAACTGCAAGATTGTAGTCAATGACTCCTCCAGTGTTTTTAGGCATATCAAAGTGGAGCTACCAGTCTACTATGCTGAGAAAATTATAGGTTCATAGGTAGGTACTAGGCTATTGGCCCTAGGGCCTATATAAGCCTAAAGGTACTCTGGCTTTCGCCACCCAAGAAAATTATATTCCTGTGGCCCTGTCAAGCAGAGCCACAGAAGTGATCTCCATGGTGAAGTTCCTATTTCCCATCCAATCATCAAGATTTTTCTTGAAGAGTGCTAATGAGGTGCTCTATGGTTTATGGTTGTCAGTGAGTGCAGTCCCTGTTTCTTATCACATTTTTATAAATGAGAATAAAACTTGTTCTTTGTCTATACCTTCTCTTCCCTTCGAAAACCCATATTGCCCCAGTTCTATAAATTTGACATTGATTTATCTAGTCATTTTGCAAAATTTAAAAATTTAATACAATAGTATCTAAGCTGATGGGTTTAACTTATTCCATTTTCCTGTTAGGATAGCCACTATTTTGGCATTTCTGATAAAGTATCTTCTTCCCATATTTTATTTAAAGCATAAGTTAAAGCTTCTACCAGTTCAAACTCATCTCACTTATAAAACATTGCAGGAAACCCTGTCCAGGGCCAGTACTTATCCTTTATTTGTAACTTTTATTCTGGCTTTTACTGTTTAAAAATCTATGCATATCTAGCAACTGCTTATGCACTTCCAGCAGTTTCTCTCTATCTTGTATTTCATTGTACATGATGGCTGATATTCTACCATAACTTAGGAATTAACAGTTTATATTCTGCAAGATGTTAGTATGTACATTGTAAAAATAGGTAAGCACCTGCAACTATAGGAAAATTGCAGCATAAACTGTTAAATATGGTGAAAATCAATTATTCTAATCTTGACATATGTAACTTAAATAAAAATGTACTATTTTTACATTGATTTGCTGTACCAAGAAACAAAAGAATCTCAACTGCAAATTAAGTTCAGTTAAAAAAGTGTAGATCTAATGATATATCTGTTGTAAAATGGTAGTGATTACTGAGGAAGAAATGTCTATTTTTTAATGATGACAGTACACTTGTATGGTTTACATACACACACAGAGTGGTGAATGCCAATGTTGTCATGACTGTCATGTCAGTCCATGATAAGACTGCCATCTTAGCATTTTTTTCTTATTACTAAAGTTATATTTATTCCAGAAACTCTTGAAACTGATTACTTGCAGCATGCATTAATAAGCCTACAAGCCATGCATTTGACTATTTTCTGACCTATTCTTCTGTGAACATCTGTTTTAAGCCCAAGTGGTCAAGCCACAATTATTTCCACATCTGAGTTTGAAAATGTCTAAGTTATGTCTCAGAATAGAATGCCATGGTGTAACAGTTAAAGGCTGTGATTTCAGTATTACCTCTTCTACAGAGTTAGAAGCACTGTAGCAAAGTATTCAGAGAATAGGTATCTGAGACTGATGTTATAGGGTAAAAAGCTTTATAGTCACTCATCATTCCTGTTTACAATGTCTTAGTATCAAAAGTACAATTTTAATATCCTTACATTGTTTTGGTAATATTTTCATGGCATAATCCATTCCACTTCTGTGTCTTGTATGTCAAGATATTGGCACACAGGCTAGTCAAGATGAATTACATTAAGCATTTATCCTTTAGTCTTTTGTAAGATTGTGCCTTCGATGTCATGTAAATGACTTAGAAATCAATGTGCATTCTTTCACACAAGCTATTCTTGGATAAAGAAAAAAAATAGAACACAGTGTGAAATGTGTTATGGAAATGAAACAAAGGGAAACCAGATGTTCCTGATGTGAAACATGACCTAGAAGTCTGATCAGGCTCATGTGAACCTAATAATGACCAGCACCATGAATCTTCAAAAATGTGTTACTTTTTTTTGGTGGGGGGGACTAGATGGCCAACTCAGAGCAGTGAATTTTGAGAGCTCCATAAACTAGTATAATAATATAGGGAAATTTTATTATTTTCGAGTTTAGAATGTCAGAAATCTATAGATAAACTACTAAACTACATAAATATCAATTATGTTGGATATATACAAAAATTTTCCTGTCAAGTAACTTGGAGATATATTGAGTCACTGAATATGAACAACTCAAGGAATTCTCATCCAGATGCCGTTTTGAAAAAAGAACTGCAATTGATGACATTTACCTTACAGGAACTATCTTTGAAGATGGATAGCTTTAAAAATGACTTAGAAAACCTCAAATTAAATTCTCAAAAACAGACTGATACTCTTAAGGAACTAATACAGCAACACCATACAAAAATAACAAATATAGAGACTTCTCTAAATGACATTGAAGGGAGACTCAAAGAGAAAGAATTCCAGAAAGATTTTCTGCTTAAACAGAATCCATTGCTGCTTAACAAAATAGATGACTTAGAAAACAGGGAAAGGAGAAACAACATAAGGATCTTTGGTCTGCCTGAAAACATTGAATGAGAAGACATTATTTCATTCTTCAGATTCCTGCATTTTTAGACTTGAAGAGGGACTTTCATTCGGAATTGAAAGGGTGTATACTGCACTGAGGAAATGTGCTTCTAGCTCAACAAATACTCCACCTAGATCCATAGTTATAAAATGTCTTTCATTTCTGGACAAGTAACTAATATTAAAATCTGCTTGGAGAAAATCACCCTTAAAATACAATCAAAGCCTGATAAGGTTTGACAATGATTATTCTTCCAGAATACTAGAACAAAGGAAACAATCTGGCCAATAATAAAACTGTTGAAACAAAACAACATTAAAGCACAGCTGGCCTTTCCAGCCAAGATAAAAATACTTATTGCCAATGAGATGAGAACCTTTAATAACTTATAAAAAGCTACTATATTCAGCAAAACAACAACATGGTGTCTATCTCAGAAGAAATGGAATGGATGGCCCCTACTCTTAAAAAGAATAAAGGAAAATCCTTGGACTGATGCTAGAAAGAAGAAATAAAAAACTGATTCCAAGATAACTGTCCCAAAAAAATAACTCTTACAATTACATCTTTTAAAGTATCAACTGATATGGTACATCATTTGTCACCTGTTTTTATTTAAAAAAGGAGCGTTTCTTAAACAGCTGAGAAACAGTAATGATTTATTCAGAATGTTCAAAGAGTCCAATAATTCTTCACTAACAAAGGAAGGTCAAGATGGATTACTATTTACATTATATATAAGCCAAACAAAGCGACATATAATACAAACATAGAAGTTTCTATTCCCCTACTTGAACCCAATGAATACTTATCATGTTCATTTTTCATTGATTTATTTTACTTATAATAATTTAAGTAATTAATTAACTAATTCAACAAGGTACTATTCATCAGAGTTCAGACTCAAATGTAACAAACTGACATCATATATAATACCAGTAACAGTAGAGTGTGTTGAAAAGAAGACTAATGCCTTCTTCAGTTAAAATATGATTTAGAAATGTCATGTATATCCTGGTTAAATAATAGTAGCAAGCTCTTAGTACAAATGTCATTATTATTCTGTCTAAATATAGTGAATATCAATTATGGCAAGTATCACAGCTACGAGTGCTGTTTGATTAATCCTGATATGGTGTGCGTGGATGCAGCTGTGTCTGGCAGCAAGTACAAGTCTCATTATTATTCTGTCTAAATGTAGTTAATATCAGTTATGGCAGATATCATAGCTTTGAGTGCTGTTTGATCAATCCTGATATGGTGTGTGTGCATGCAGCTGTGTCTGGCAGCTAGTATAAATGCCATTATTATTCTGTCTAAACATAGTTAATATCAATTATTGCGGGTATCACAGCCTTGAGTGCTGTTTGATTAAGCCTGGCATGGTGTGTGTGGATGCAGCTGTGTCTGGCAGCTGTTGTATGTTGCCATTTTCGCCTCCGGGAAGCTGTGGGTTGCAGCTTGTGATCAAGGTTTACTGATGCTTGTGTAATATAGGTTCATAGATAGGTACTAGGCTATTGGCCCAAGGGCCTAAGTAAGCCTAGCCAACAAGGTTTCCTGGCTTATGCTACCCAAGAAAGTTATTTTCCTGTGCCCCTGTCGAGCAGAGCCACAGAAGTGATCCCCGGGGTGTATTTCCTATTTCTCATTCACTTATCAAGATTTTTCTTGAAGAGTGCTAATGAGGAACTTTGCTTGACATAGATGGGTAGCTTGTTCCAGAGTATGGGAAGTCTCTGGGACAGGAATCTCTCCCTCCAGCATGTCCTGCTTATTGTGGTGACAAGGTTTAGGTCCCTAGAGCATGTAGCTTGGAGGGATTGGGATTTCTTTAGGTGTAGCATGTCCAACAGCTCGGGGTTTGACATAGCAGCTTTATATGTTAGGCAGAGGTAACCTCGGAATAGGTGATATGCTACGGAGTAAAGCTGGAGTCTTCTGAGATGGTCAGTGTAGGGCACCAGTTTGAGCCCAGTAATCCTCTTTGTGAGATACTTCTGCGGCTTTTCCAGCTGCTGCAGATGTCTTGTGAGGCACATTCCAAAAGGGGCATTGTACTCTATAATGGGTCTAATGAGTGTCAAGTAGAGGGGAACAATGACCTCCTTTTTCCTAGATGAGAACCCTTTTGTGATGAGGTGTGCCATGTAGAAGGATTTCCTGACTACTGTGGTAATGTGATTATCAATGGAGAGACTACTGTCAATCTGAGTCCCAAGGTCTCTTATCACACATCCGTCATTAAGTAGACTGCTGCCTATGTGGTAGTTTATGGGTACTGAGTTTTTACCAAACGGGATGACAATGCACTTTTTGGCATTGAGCTTGAGGCCATGGCTCTGACACCAGGCATCTGTCTTAGTGAGGCCCTTCTGTTGGATGTCCACATCATTTGGGGACTCAACTATGGCTCCTAGTTTGCAGTCATCTGCGAACTTCATTAGCTAAAGGCCTTCTGCGTTAGCCTGTACTTCAGAGAAGTAGATACTAAACAGGAAAGGTCCCAGGACTGAATCCTGTGGTACTCCACTTGTCGCTGGTTTGAAGCCAGATTTGGGGTCTGCAACTTTTACAGTGTGGGTTCTGTCAGTGAGCCAATTGGCAACCCATCTTGTGACTTAGGGATTTATATCTAGTTTAGTGAGTTTAGCTATAATTCCAGAATGGGGGATGGTGTCAAATGCCTTGGCAAGGTCAAAATAGACTGTGTGAACCACCTTACCCTCATTTACGGCTTTAGTGACTGCCTCAAAGAAGTAGGAAGAGACATTTGGTGTTTTAGCCTTGATCTAGGGGAAGGGGGTTTTATAAAACTGTGATTTGGGATATTTTGGCAGATAATAGTTTGTTTATACATATGCTGAGTGAGAGGTGGGAAGACTGGAAGAATGTGTTATCTCTTGTTGTGGCAACTTGTTGGGAGGTTTGCTTCAGGTGCATCTCATGCCTCTAGTATGCAGTACACAGACACATTAACAGAAATAGATGCAACCAGATTGCTATGGTAATGGAGACAGACTGGCAATAATGCTTAATGGCTCTGAGGAGCCTCTGAGATGATTCTCTGCAATTAAGTTTTTGGTTTAAAAAAAATACCACATATACACATGTTGATGGCCTTCCAACACTTCATTTAGCTCATTAAGTTGATTCTTGATTAAAAAAATAAATAAAAACATTAATAAGCACAATTTTATATTTAAAATGTATTTTGGTCCAAACACATTAAGGACTTACATAAGAGTGGAAATCTGAGTTATTTTGAAAGACTAAGACCACTTGGTCTTGTGCAGTACCCTTTGCAGTGGTCTGGGAGATGAACTTGCTCGGATGTGTTGGGCATATGTGGATAGCTGATTCTAGGGGTATCTGGGGTTGCCAGGAAGTGATGGAGTGTCATCAGATTTCCTTTGTGGAAATATCTGTGGGAATGGAAGTTGTGTTGAGTGGTTCACTGGCCGAGTGGCAACTGCATGGAACAGGCTGGTAAAATGGAACAGGACAAATATTGGTTTGGATATTTTAAGAACAGCCCATACATGAAGTACTGATATGTGTGTATGTAAGGATGGAAATATACTTATAACAAATAGGAAACTAGAAGGGTCTCATAATTTAAAGTCTTTGGACTGTATAAACATGCTTGGAATGAGCTAATAATAAGAGTAAGCATTACAGCTTGTGGTCTCTCAAATAACTAAGCAACAGTCAAAAAAAAAAAAAACGCACACAATAGTTATGTTCATAGGTTCATAGGGTCATAGCTTGGTACTAGGCTATTGGCCCTAGGGCCTGTACAAGCCTAGCCATAACAATTCCCTGGCTATTTCTTCCCAGAATATTTACTTCCCTGGTCCCCTGTCTAGCAGGGTGACTGACGTGATTCCTGGGGTGAATTTCCTATCTCCAATCCAATCATCAAGGTTCCTTTTGAAGAGGGCCAAAGAGGCACTCAGCTTGACATGTATGGCAGTGTATTCCAGAGTATGGGGAGTCTCTGGGTCAGGAACCTATCCCTCCAGCATGTTTTGTTCATTGTGATGGCCAGGTTTAGATCCCTGGAGCATGTGGCTCTGAGGGATTAGGATTTCTTTAAGTGTAGCATGTCCAACACCACTGGATGGCCTTATATGTTAAGCAGAGATCACCTCTGAGTAGACAATATGCAACAGAGTATAGCTGGAGTTTTTTTAGATGGTCAGCACAGGGCATCTTCTTTAGGTCTGTGATTCTTTTAGTGAGGTATTTCTGTGGCCTTTCCAGTTGTTGCAGATGTCTTGTGAGGTACATACCAAATGGGGCGTTGTACTCTATAATGGGTCTAATGAGGGATGATTACAGAGGGACAATGACCTCCTTTTTTCCTGGATGAAAAGCCCTTAGTGACAAGGTGTGCCACATAGAAGGATTTCATGACTGTTGTGGCTATGTGGTTATCGAAGGTGAGACCACTGTCCACCTGTGTCCCTAAGTCCCTTATCACACTTTCAGTGTTTAGTGTACTGCCACTTATGTGGTAATTCGTGGGTACATGTTTTATTCCCAAAGGGGATAACTATACATTTCTTGGCATTGACCTGAGCCCATGGCTCTGGCACCAAGCATCTGTTTCTGTAAGGCCCTTTTGTAGAATATCCACATCATTTGGGGATTCATTAATGGCTCCCAGTTTGCAGTCATCTGCGAACTTTGTTAGCCAGAATCCCTTAGTGCTGGCCTGTACTTCAGAGAAATAGATGCCAAACAAGAGCGGTCTCAAAACTGAACCCTGAGGTACTCCGCTTGTCATTTGTCTGGAGATGGATTTTGAGTCAGCTACTTTTACAGTGTGGGTTCTGTCAGTAAGCCAGTTGGCAACCCATCGAGTGACATAGGGATTAATGCCCACCTAAGTAAGTTTATCTATAATTCCAGAGTGGGAGATGGTGTCAACGGCCTTGGCGAGGTCCAGATATGCTGTGTGGACTGCCTTACCCTTATCCACAGCTCTGGAGACTGATTTGAAGAAGTCAATCAGGTTGAAGAGGCAAGATCGGCCCTTTACGAAACCAAACTGGGTGGGGTCCAGTGTTTGAAGGTTGCCAGTGTCTTTGTTTATAAGTTCCATGATAATGCATTCCATGGCTTTGCAGATCAGGCTCATCAGACTGATGGGACGATAGTTTCCAGGATCCAAGGTGGATCCCCCCTTGTGGAGTGGGATAACTGTAGCTGTGCACCACTCATTGGGCATGAGGCCTGAGGTGAGGCTATAATTAAACATGACACTTAGGTGAGGTGCCAGTTCATTTTGTAGTTCATGTAGTACACAGCCTGGGATGTCATCTGGTCCCATGAATGCTGTATTCTTAGCTTTGGAGAGTGTGTTTTTTACCTGTGTGGCCTTGTGGTTGTCCTTGGAATCTTTGGCAATTTTATTTTCATAACTATATTTGGAGGATTTTATGAGGGATCTCAGCTTCTTACTGAGGCTGGTAAGGGAGTTTTTTGCACCCTGGGATTTTCCTCTTTTCTGCAACAGTTTCTTCCTTCTGTTGTATAGTTTGTTTATGGCAGGGGACCACCAGATTGGGTTCATTTTTTGGAGGAGACCATCTTGGTTCTGTTTGGAATGGTATAATTCATGCACGAGTGGATGTGCTTGCCCAGTGTCTTAGTGTAGGATTCAGAAGTCGAACTTTCAGTTCCTGTCTGCATGGGTGTCATGAAGTTTGTCACTTCTGACTTGAGTAGCATGAAGTTTGCTTTGGAGAAGTTTTTTTTATTGAGGTTTCCCTACTGGGGGGTGGGGGTGGGATGTGGACATTAAGGGTGATTAGCTTATGGTCAGACTTGACCAACAAGGGGATGACCACTGGTGTGGAGCATTGATCTCCTATGTTGGTAATAACCATGTCTAGGATATTTCAGCCCCTGGTGGGACTATGGGTTATTTTGTCCAGGGTGTTGGAATTTATGAATTCCAAGAACCATTGGGCAAAGGTGTTGATACCCGAGTAGTTTTCCCACTTAATGTCAGGGTAGTTGAAATCACCCAGTATTAGGGTGTTTGGTTGTATCTTAATATTTTCTAGTTTGTTTACAAAGGTGTAGTGAGTATCTTGGGGCATTGTGGGGGATCTGTAGCAAGCTACAATTTGGATTGCAGTCTTACCTAGTGTTAGTTGCACTTGTAAAATTTCAGATGTCTTGTGTTGGGCAGCTAGCCTGGAGGTGTGAATATCCTTGGTGAATATGGACACTCCTCTGCCTTTAGTGCTTTGGTTCTGGTTTGGTGGCCGAAAAGTGTGGTAAGAGTTGTAGCCTGGTATTGCAGGGGTGCTCTATGGAACCTTGAATCAAGTCTCAGTTACTGCACAGATATTGAAGCTCTCCATTTTTAGGAGTGCCTCAAGAGAGTGCATTTTGAGGTTTAGACTTCTAGCATTGAGCAGCATTACCTTCAGATTTTGCACACTTATATCTGTTACTTTCAGATTTTGCATGCTTATATCTGTTATGGTGGTGGTTTTGTCCTTTGAGCCTTGCCTAAAAAAGGCACTATAGGGGTGGCAAGAGCCTTAGCCAGTAACCTGAATCCCAGGGGCAACAGGTGCAGACCATCACTGGCAAAGCATTGTGGTTTGTCGATCATGTTGTCCCAGGCAGACAGATACTGGATCCCCTTTGAATGACACCAGAAACTTAGCATATTGTTGAAGTCAATCATTTTGTCCTTATACTGTGTTATCAAGCTGGGTGAAGGCAGGACAGGGCTAGGGTCATACCTGCCTTGGCCACATAATCCAAGAGCTCTTCCATGTCTCTTTTCATGTAGTCCAGGGAGGTACATCTCAAGTCATTTACTCCAACATGGACAATGGCAGAGTTGTATTTGTACTTGTGGAGTGCACGCGTTATGTGGCAGATCCTGGCACCTGACAGGCAGCGGACAGTAATTTTCTCCTTGTTCAGCCTGGTGAGTAGGACATCAGTGTGCCTGACTATAGAATCACCTATGACTAAAGTGTTGGGTGCATTGTATTGCCTTAGGGGCTGTTGTTTGGTGGCACACTGGTGTTTTGAGCTATGTATACCTTTGGTTGTGATTGGTGTTTGCGTTTCATCTTTAGAGGTATTTGTTGCTTATCAAGTTAATGTTAAGGGCCTCCACATAAGTGAGTTTAGTGTTACTATGTGTGGATGTTGGTGGCGTGAGTTTTGAAGTGCTATGTGTTGCTTGAGGTGTAGTGCAGGTGTTAACCTTCTCCTCTTGACTGTCTAGCACAATCTTGGCTGGAGAGAGTTTGGCTTCCACTTTGCCTATGTAAGCGCATCTCTCGCAGGTTGTAGTGTTGGGTGGTAGGAGACGAGGGTTGTCTGTGTACATGAGGCAATTGCTACATTGCCCCAATATGCCCAGATTCACCAGGTGAATGGAAGCTGACCCTTGGACATGCCTGGTTCAGTGTTTCTTTTGTAAAGTACAAGAGCTGTTTTCCCTTACCATGGCAAGGTACTTTGCAATTATAGGCTGTTTAGTGCCTACGATTAATTTCTCCTTATTAACAAAGATAACTGAGTGCTTGTATCAGTTTAAGGCTTCCTAGTACTTTCCAGCAGGTTTTAAAGCAAGTGCTAGTCACAGGGATTCAGATTTTAGTGCTACTACTGAAAAAACAGGTAGTTCTAAGGGAAAATTTGAAGAACAGACTTTCTGGAACCAGGAATAGTTTAAAGTGCTAGACTAATAAGCTAATAAAAGTGCAGGAAACCAGAGAACTAGCAGATCTAATGGAAAAATTGAAGAGTACCACTCAGAAGCTTAAAAAAAATCATGGAAAACAGTTTTTTTTTTTTTAGTAGAAAGTGAAGAGGCAGAAGATAATGAGATAATTCAATATGCAGAAGCTAAAGGGGTGGGCCTTTGCTAAGTTCTCACTATTAACAGTAGAATGAGCTGATGTAATGTGATTGGAGGGAGTGTCCAGTATCAAATTTATACCAGAGGCGAGCAACTCAAAGCCACCAAGACATAAGACCACCACATGAACAGGGTAGGTGGGTGGGAAAAACAGTTGAAAACAGAGAATAAACTCTTATCTTTTCTGAATATCACAGCAGTAAGTCAGTCTCTCAGCAACAGCTTGAGTAACAGGAATATCTGATTTAAGGCACAAAAAGCAGAAAACAGACCTGTTATCCAGACAATACAGTTACAGGAATGCCCTGCCCAGACAAAACCAGTTCTGTTCACTTTCTCTCACTAAGTAAGCAGTATGATTTTAGTAAATCTCAACATAAAATATATAATCGTCATATAAGATGACGCAGTCTGCTGAATTTAGATATTAAAGACAGGATTTAATAACATGGGCTTGTGTATAATAACACTACTGTTTTAACTTGTCATAAATTGCATACACTATATTGAACATCAAGGGGAAGCATGATGTTTTTCTAATATAAGTAAATATGCATAACAAGTCATATAATTGCTTTAACTTGAATTGTGGTTTTGTAACCCATCTTGGCCATACATAATACGTAAGCTGTTATCAAGGTAACTAATATTTATACATGACATAAAACTAACAAAGTTATTCAAGGGCAACAATAGAAGCCTGAACTAGTAATCTAACAATCACATTCTGAACAAATAGTTTTAAATTGACAATAAGCACTCAGTTTAACCTTTGCTGATATACAAAATAGAATGTTGCCATTTAAATCTAAAACCTTTCTGTATATGCCATAAAGTGGCAATTTATTAATATGGAAAGGGAACTTGTAATCATTAATCACAATACATGAATTTGTTGTTTTTATTCTGCAATTTCATTCATTTTATAATAAGAAATGATAGATATGAAAGTCCTTATGTGTAGGAAATGGAGGGAAGAGGGATGCATTGATAACTAAAATGCACTAACTTTCATCAATATTCACATAAAACAAACTTGATGCTTTAAGTAAGTTAGCAACAAACAAAGTGATTACTTAAATGCTGGCAAACAATGAAATATAACTTCTGATATAGCCAGCAAAATGCATTGTATTATAAACATTAGGTATAAATATTATTACCATCTATTTATATTAAGTAATACGTTTTGAAAGACTTCATCAGTAAGGGTGAATATGTTAAATAACTGTGTGCTATAATCTTTTACTGAGGTTGTATATATGATACATCCTACTTTACTATGACTGAATTGCTTGTCATCTATCTTTCATGTAAATATTAATTACCTATACAATAAGTAAACATTTATATTACATTAGAATTCTGTCTAATCTACAATAGTACTAAATCTGTTCAAAATAATATAAATATTGCTTATTCCAATTACAAATATTCTCCATATGATAATTCAATTTATGAAGCTCAGATGTTCTGGATTGTCAAGGTATGAGTGATAATCTGATGGACTTAGATTTATCCATCAGAGTAGGAATGATTTTCATTCCATGGCTAGTGCAGATCTTAGTTTGTTAACATTTATTAATTTAAATTTGTTATTTCACAAAAACGTTTTTAGTATGGCTGACCAAAATATGACTTTATTGGCAAGCACTCAAAGTATAAACCTGATCATTTCCTTTAAAAGCTCAAACATATAGTTTATAGTTATCAGAAGAAAATGTTTAATAGTCACAAAAAACAAAAATACATAGTCTAAATAACTTAAGATGGATTTAACTTTATTATCTTTAAATACCAATGGCTTAAACGATTCTAGCAAGAGATCAAATCTACTGAAATATTTAAAACTGAACAAAGCACAAATTGTCCTCCTTCAAGAAACTCATTTCAAAACAAATGACAATTGCAAATGGAATCCTAAGGAATATATGATATTAGCACAATCCACTTATAAGACAAAGACAAAAGGGGTAACAATTTTATGGAAAACAAATGTGATTAACCCAGAAATCATTAATAAGAATGAAGATAAAGAAGGCCATATGGCATTAGTAACAGTTAAATGTAATAACAGAATATGGACCCTAGCTAATCTATACTGGTTCCCATGCATTGGAACAGGAACTGTTAAAAACACTTGGATTTCATTTCCAATAATTATAAAGGCAACTTAATATTAGGGGGAGATTTTAACACTGTATTTGATATTTCTGAAACTACAAATAAAAGACTGCTGCATACATTTGCTGTATCAAAAGTTTTAAACAAGTGAGTAGAATCATTTCATTTTTTAAATACTTTTAGATTTAAAGAAGATAAATCTTTGTTGTTTTCTCATCAAGATCACAGATTCGGTACCCAAACTAGAATAGATAAAATATTTGTTGCCCATGACTTACACTCTAAAATCATTAATTTCTCAATCACTCCCTGCCCTTTTTCAGATCACAATTCATTGATACTAAAACTTCAAAATGGGTACAAACCATTAATCTTTAACTCCGGAATTGCAGCATATATAACTAAAATTAAAGAGTTCAAACCCTGGTTATTATCTGAATTACAGTTCTTCTTAGATATTAATTACACCACAGAGATAAATAAAAATAATGATCTGGGACTCATTAAAATCTTACATATATGGTAAAACTCTGACTTGGTCTAAAAAAACAGAGAATGGGATTCTGAATTATTAGATCTACAATCCAAACTTTTGTCAGTGAAAGCTAAAAAAAATCAAAATCATTTGTAGATAAAACAGAAAGTAGAAGTATTAAACAATACATACAATTAAATTCTAACACATAAAACTAGTTTAGCTTTAGAAAAACTAAAATTTAATACCTTGTACACTTCTCCTAAATATCTACATAATTTATCCACAAGAATCAAAATACAATCAAAAGCTAATAACATTAAAAGTATCTGTCATGAAAAGAAAGGGAAAAATGTCTCGGATATAGGTGACATTCTTGATGCCTATAGAAATAACTATATGAAATGTTTCAAAAAGAAAATATACATATTGATCAATTAAATCTAGATGAAAAATGCTCTAATTTAAAAAAACTACCAGAACAATTAAAACCAGATCTGCAAGCACCCATATACTACAAAGAAATTACAGATACAATAAAAGAGGGTAAAAATAATAAAGTTCCAGGTATAGATTACATAATTATGGAAATATATAAACATTTTCCTTCAAAGATACTATCCCTCTTCCATAAAACTCTATTAGAAATTCGGTCACAAGCTTTAATACCACCCTATTGGAGATATTCCTTAATCAAACCAATCCTAAAGGAAAAGAAATCCCCAAACCTCTGTACCTCATATAGACCTATATCATTATTAAATAATGACTATAAGATATTTATGACAATATTATCTAACAGAATGAAAATACCACCATCCAAATCAATAAATAATGATCAGACTGGATTTATATATCATAGAAACACAGATGACAATATTTAAAAGATAATTTCTCTTATAGAGTATGTTAATAAAGAAAATAAACACTCATAATTGGCTTTGATATAGAGAAAGTGTTTGATTCCCTAAATTGGGAATATTTATTCAAAATCCTAATGCTATTTGAATTTCCTGCATCCTTTGCTCATCTCCTAAAGAATATATATACAAATAAATTAGTGTATGTCAAGTTGGGTCTTTTTACCTCTGAATCTATACATATAATAAAAGGCACTAAACAAGGATGTCCCATGTCACTGATTCTATTTGCTCTAGTTATTGAAATATTGGCAGATTCAATTCATAATGATATCAAAATCAAAGGGATAGATGTTTCTGAACAATACAATTCTAAAGTAATGCTACTTGCTGATGCCATATTACTAACATTATCTAACACAAAAGAGACATTAGAAGAATTAGATATATTAATTGACAAATTTCACATGACTTCAGGACTCCATTTCAATAAATCAAAATCAAAATTTTTATTTTTAAATAAAAAAAGAACTGCAGAATAAGGGGATCACATCATAGGGAAACAAGAATCTACCTTAAAATATCTCAGAATTGAGTTATGCAAAGATAATAATGAACTAGTCTCAAAAACTACAATAATACCATCAATCCAATTAAAATCTCTGTGGAAAATGGAAAAAAATAATATTAACATTTGAAGATAGACTACAGTTAATAAAAATGGTTTTACTGCCCAAGATCGTATATATAGCCCTTGCAATGCAGCGCTACCAGAAAGGAATATACTTAAAGAAATAAATTCATGCCTAATAAAATTTTTATGGTTTCCAAAAAGAAACAGAATTGCTTTGATACACCATATTAGACAATGGAAAAAGGGAAGATTAAACTTTCCTGATATAGAAACATATATAAAAGCATCAATATCTAAAACAATCTCAGATTGGATAAGTCCAAATTACTCTGCAAACTTGAAAGAATTACTAACTGTAATATCAATAAATTAAATATCAATAAATTAATTTGATTTACAAAAAAAATTTCAAATAACAGATAAAAACAATTTGCCATGGCACATATGTATTAGTATGCAATATAACATAAACAAACCCACTAAAACTCGTATAATTAATTATTACATTGAATCATTTAGGAAAATTATTAATGCAAATATAGATTTAAAAATCTAGTTTGATCTTTTAACACCATTTATAGTCACAAAGAACTTTCCACATAAAATATATAGAAAAATTATTAATTCCTGGGAACGGAAAGGATTTGTTTATTGGCTCCAGTGTATCAAAGAAATAAAAGTTTTAGATATGCAAGAAATAAAAACAACATACAAAACTCCACAACAGGACTGACTAACTTTACAGAGTATTCTGTCATATTCACAAGATTTAAGTAGAATAATTAACAATTCTTCATTTAAATAAATACCTAAATTTATGAAATGCATATTTGAAATCATATATAAAGACTTTTTTACATGGGAACAGTATTTCAAAATTTTACAAAATATTGATAAACTATAAAACAACACCAAAAACCTCATATTGGAAATATATAACAAAAGGACACAATACAGCTAACTGAAGATATTAAAACAAATATCTTATTATCAATAAAATATACATCTATACAATACTGAAAAGTTTTTAATTGGAAATGCTTACACAGAGCATTCTTAATCCCAGACCGAATCAGTAAAATTAGTTCTTCCATAAAATGAATATGTTGGAGATGTGAGCAAGTACACAATGCAGATTGGAACCACATTTTCTTTGATTGTGTTAAAATTAAACTATTTTGGAATGGTATTAATAACTTTCTACAAGCTTTATTTAAGGAATCATTTTATTTAACTAAAGCTCTCATATTATTAAATGTGAACGAAGGTCCTCATTTGAATAGGTCAAACATGCATCTAGTGTGGACTATAATTGCAATTACAAGGATGTGTATAACAAGAAGATGGACTACAAACACAACATCAACTTTGGAAAACTTCTACAGCCTGCTAATGACCACAGCATTACTGGAAATTAAAATTAAAGAACTAAGAATTTATCCAAAGCCATTTATCAACAGCCCTTGGGGAAAAGTCTTATCGTTTATTGGCACTATTCAATAATTGATCAGACACTCTGATAATGGATCGGACATACTTATAAAGTAACTGTATACATTAAAATCTGTTATAGTGTCATGCTAATGTAAATAGTGTACATAGTTATTTATGATGTTATGTATCAATACTATGGAATTCATTCAAATGTATTTGAAAAATAAAAAAAAAAAAAAATGAGGAAAAAAATGTATTACTTTCACCCTGTCATGCTCAGCTAGTTCTTTTAAATTATTCATATCTGAAATTAGCTGTCAGCAAGTATATGCAGGAGCCTGCTCAGATTTTACAAGTTTTCAGTAAAGGAATGAAGTTACATTATTAAGTGTTGAACTGTGGTACATTGCCTTACCATGCAGTGCTCTCTAGCTTTGCTTAACGGGGATATAAATAGTTGTTGTATATTGTTGTATCTTTTCGGCAGTTAGGGGTCGCCACAGCAGAACTCTGGTCCGCTAATGATTGGCAGTAGATTTTTATGTACCGGGTTGCCAGCCCTGATGCACAACCTTCGATGAAGGTATGCCCATTCACGCATGTCTCCACACAGCAGACGCTTTAGCTGAGAATTGAACAGGACAACGTCTTACTGTGAGGCGACAACGCTACCGGAGCACCAAGGGGACAATAAAACATTGCTGTATATTTGTGAACAGCAAAACATTGATGTGAATGTATTTGTGTTTGTCTGAAATGGCTTTGTAGAAAACACATTCAGGATGATGATTCTTGTTTAGGAGTAAAAACATTATATTATGAACTTTGTTTCTATTATTTTTGCTGTTACTTTTAGAAAGGAAAAGCAGACTGAAGAGCAGCAGTCCGCATTATACATTTAGCCTGTAAGCCACATTCTGAGCTATTTAAAGAACCTAATTGCTTTGAAAATCCTTTTGTCTAAGTATTCAGATTCTAAAAAGCTATTTTCTAGAACAAAATTAAGTTCCATGAAGGAGGATTGTGTCAGTGGGCATTGACACGCAAGACACCCTTCAGGAAAACTTTATTAGTATCTCTGTCAGAGAGGTCCTGAGTGAGAGAGAGATAAAAGCATAAGAATGAGATGAGCCTAAGTTCAGCTTGTGGGCAGAAAAAAAAATAAAAACAAATCAATTTGCAAAGACAGAAATATTTTTGTCCACACCAAAATAAAACTCCCTTCCACTTAGAAATTTCCAAGTGGAAAGCTTTCTGGTCCACCTTGAATGGAAACATTTGCCTTGTTTAGGCTTAATTATCTGCAGCCAAGCTCTGAAGTAAAGGCTCTGCAAAGTGGGGGTGGAGTGTCCTGAAAAGAAAAATGGGAGGAAATTGATTTTAATTATTTTACTTTTGTTTGCTGGGTTTTTATACAGGGTTTAGTTTAAAAGAAAAAAACTCTCCAGCAGAGGCCAGGGAGAAAAGCTCCAATCATATAATCATTCTTAAACAGTCATACATTAATATACAGTAATATACATTAACACAGAATTAATTTGCTAATTAGATTACATCAATACGAAGTAACAACAATTATTAATAGTATAAAAGATACTTGTACATTAGTGGATGTTGGAACACTGAACATTTGAGAGAGGTATTAGTGGGCTTGTCAGATAGCAGATCATGTGATAAATGCTTAGAAATTCAAAGAAATGAAGGTGTGAGAAGAGCTAGGTAGGGCTGAAAATGTTAATGTAGTTGAGGTGCAGTGTAAAGCAGATTAGAAGTACAGAGCTTGGGGGTGAGCAGTGTCACAGAACTGTGTATGGCTGCAAGATGCTAGTAAAAGTATTCAGATTTTGGTGAAGACTGATTGTGGGGGATATGATTCTGAAAGAAGAGAAATGGTTTGACAACATGGCAAGCTGAAGATAACATGGCATTTATGCTAGAAATGTGCACTACAGATACATTGATTTAACAAGTGAAGTATTCGTTGTGTTTTAAATGACTTTGCTTTCTGAAAGTTCAGTGGTAGTGTGTTGTGGTTACATAGTTTAGTTACATTCTTTGAATATAGTTTCACCTGCAGTATTAGATGATTGATTTGGTTATGCTGATAGTGATTTTCTCTAGAATGTTAAATTCTGTTGGGAGACTAGTGCTGTATTAAGTCGCTAAGGGCTAGGCAATATAATATAATATAATATAATATAACATTATATAATATAATATATTTGTATATAAAGTCCTTTCAGAAAAATAGACCAAAAGTATAGAATGACTATGCCACTCCCCCTCAGTATCTCTAAAAATCTGACCCCCCCCAAAAAAAATAGAAATGACCTTCAACATTCCTCTTTGACATATGATCATTTTGGACTCCTAGGTGTTAAAAGTGTTGCAAGATGGTTACATAGGGCACTGGATAAGACAGTCTCCTTTCAGGGGAATACCTCCACACCCTCCATCCAAACAGAATGTTCTTCTGACTCTTCTGTCTTTATACATCCAGAGAGTTATAGAACCAATGCCTTTAAGTTAGAAGGCCAAAGACTTCTATTACTGAATGTTACTGGTACCAAAGAAAGAGGCTTCTTGGAGATTAGTACTAGATCTTTCATTTCTAAACATGTATGTGAAAGTTCAAAAATTCAAAATGTTGACCTTACAGAAATTTCCAGTCACTCTTCACATGAATTATTTAGTATCTGTAGACCTATAAGTTGCAGACTACTGTATTCGCATAGCCATGGGCTTCAGTAAATTTCTATTATTCTGTGTTTATGGGTCACACAGTTCTCTGCATTACCCTTTGGTTTATATACAGTTCCAAGGTTATTCACAAAATATCTCAGCATAGTCCAAGCTTATTGCAGACTAAATTGCATTTACATCTTTATTTCTTTAGACAACATGCTTATTTTGCATAGTCCTTGTCCAGACATTGAGTCATTAACATGGGTTATATCTAACTTGACTTAGCAGGGCTTCCTAGTAAATATTGCAAAACCATCTTTGAGGCTGTCTTAAGCAATTGTAATTCTGGGATGCCTTCTAGATTTTTTTCTTCAAAAGGCTTCTTTTTAACACAACACAAGGTGTCTCTCTAGCTTGAACTTTTCCTGAACCTCTCCAATCAGTTTCACACTAATTCATGAGAATTTCTCACAATCCTAGGATTCATGGCTGTTATGATTATCATGATAGCTCTTACCAGAGTGTACATGAGAAAGGTAAAATAGATTCTTAAAAAAAAAAACACCTGGAATCAGCATTTGCATTCTCCAGATTATCAAATTCCAGTTTTGGGCTTTATGCAATCATAACTGCATTGGTAAAGACTAGATAGGTAAATGGGCAAGGTCTGTGGACCCCTTTAGACAGACCAAGCCCCATTAATTGAAGAGTCCATTTGCTGTGATCTGTACAATAAAGCGTCTCCATCACATTTGATCTCCAGGACCTCTTCAAGTAATTACAAACAATACCACAGTCATGTGGTACATCTGCCAGTATGGAGGTACAAAGTTGTACCACCTATTAGGCTGGTTCCCTTCTTATGGATTTGGCCAGGGGAAATTACTAAACGCTTCCTTATCTTGGTCAATTCACATAAGAAGAGAAGTTTGATGCAATCCAAAATCAATAAACTTAACTGACTGCCTAGATGATTGAATTGTAATACCTTTTATGCACTTATTTCATGAGGACTGCAGCAGTACTAAAGGAAGCAATAAAGTCTGCTACTAGAATATCTTATGTTGGTAAGTGGAATTGATTTGCTAGCTGGTGACTACCCAATAACCAGGGGCCCATCAGGGAATTTGTACCACTGGTGCTCAAATATTTGTGTAAGTTGCCTGCCTCTGGCATTGTTTATTCCTCTGTAAGGCTTCATTTTGTGGCCATTTCTGCTAGTTTTTCTACTTTCTTTAAAAATATGAGCACCATTGTGATATGCTCTATCTAAGAACAAACTGAAATTTTACTACTTAGCCTAAATTATAAAACCTTATTTAATGAATTCCGTCCCCTCAATGGGACATGCTGACCATCAGAGAAATTCCTTAACAGTTGTGGCCTCAATCCAGTGTTGCACAGATACCTAGCAGACCTAGACATACTAATTCATGTGCTGAGCATGCCTTTTTTACAATAGTATCCAAACTCTGGGACTCTGTCCCAAATCAGTTTTCAGCCCCATTAAGAATGGAATTACTTTTACTTACTTAACAGCCTCATGCAGATACTTAGAGCCCTCCCACAACATACCCTTCAGATTCATGACCTTCTACTTCCGATCATTTAGCCTACTTAAGTGGCTACATTATGTTATATACTAATGAGATTGCAATGTTTACACATTCCTTATTTCTTATTTACTTCTCTTCACTTTTCCTCTTCAAACATTTTACAATGAACTAAAACTCATCTTTATTGACTACAAATGCTATATATAATTACTATGCTGTACATAAAGTATTATCTTAACTATTGTTTTACTCTACATGCATCATTCTTATATGGTTATCTCACTGATGTCCCACTCCATGCTTGACATTAATCTAACATTTTCTTGTACCATGTCATTTATTACATTGTGATGTTTGTGTCGGTATTTTACTGTAAGCATGTTGTATAACTCTTGATTATGCTACTGCATTTAATTTTACCTGTAACGCATGGACTGTCTTTTTTGGATCACACGGCTAATACATGCATATCTATATATATATATATCTATATATATATATATATATATATATATATATATATATGCATATCTTATTTATCCACTCTTTAAAAGGATCACTGATCCATGACAAAGTATGTGAAACAGAATTTAGTGAGTCCTGCATCCACAGTCCAGAGAATCAAGAAAATAGAAAATTTAGGATTCCCCTCCCCTGCTCTCTGCCATCGCAGGATTCATTGTAGCCCTTGCATGAGATACTGCTAAGTCATGGTAATTTATTCAGTATGTTAAGTGTTAGAAATGGATCAATGAATCATTAGCCTTATTAAATACACAATACTGGAGACTATTTAAGTATATAAAGTTACAGTTCTGCACTGCAGTACTTGCAGTTATATTGTGTTGCATTAAGGAGGGTGGATAGCTAAGGGACATATTTATGCTATCAATTTGGACATGACCCAGAAAGAATTGAGTTACCTAAATGTGACTCAAACTCTGAAAAGCTAAGAAGCCAGTTAGAATTAGAGTAGAGCATGTTCATTAATGCCTGTGTCTCTCTCACACAGTACAAAATTTAATTGTTTACTATTTCTGTGTGTTAATACCTTGTGTGAAGTATAATACACTGCAGACATGCCTGATGTATAACTGTATAGTAGCCACTCTGTGTTCTTTACTGTGACACACGCCATAAATAGGCTACCTAAAGACACAGTAATAAAGAAAATGAGCAAAAGTGCTCCTGTATAGCTTGCACAAGCACACCTTGAAAGGAAAATGCTGTGTAGGTAGCATACAGCAGCAGAACTAAGTTTGGAACTTGTACTTAAGGGTTCTTGCCATATTTAATAAATAACTTAGAACAATGGTTCCATGGTCCATTGCTCAGGCAGTTTTGAGTGCTTTTGCAATTGCAAGGGCTTTTAGTCACTCCGATTTTTTTCTTTACTATAATTTGATTAAATGTCAGTCATTATATAACATGCTTAATTCACACCTGATAATTTCCAAATAGGAAATGTTGAGATGAGTTAACAATTTCTGTTGCTCTCTTGCAGTTTCCACATTAGATTTTACAGATTTATTTTAGCCATGGTGTTTGCCATAGAAGAAATTAACCAAAGCCAAGATATCCTGCAAAATGTGACACTTGGATTCTACATATATGACACTTGCTATTCTATAGAACGAGCTCTGACAAGTACCATGAGATTTTTGTCTGGAAAAGACAGCACAATCCCAAATTATGGCTGCCAGTCAGAGGCAGTAGCCTTTATTGGTGACTTTTCATCCTCCTTGTCTCTTCCTATTGCAACACTGTTGGCGAACATTATGTACCCACAGGTAAGATCATACATAATGTAAATGATATAGATTGAGTTATGTTTAATTTTCCCCAGTTTCAGGCATTCTTTTTTTTTCAAATATAATTTTTATTGCATTTCACTTCTATTTAAATACAAGAAAAGAATGACACAGAAAATATACATACAAGCTACTTGGAATATCAAGTTTCAGTTGTCCAAACACGATATACATAACATAAATCATCAATGTTAGGGTAACAATTATACGGAATTGTCTAATAATCAAGCTGCTCTTAATGAGCTTTAAAACAAACATTTACATAAAGATAGTATACCACATATTGAAAATATGACATTAAAACATTGCAACCAGATATTGTAGTCTACCTAACTAATCATTCTATCTTGTACTATGTACAATGTATGCATTGATGTCACCTTAATGTTCATCTTATATGTGTTTGCCTTGACCAGTACACTGTTATTGTGGGTATTTCTATAATAATTAGTTTCCCTTAATTATGTAAAGTAATATTGATGGTGAAGTCCCTTGGTCATAAATCAATTTTGTCCTAGGATTTCTAAAAGTGTTTTCCAATGTTTGATAGTAAGATAGTTTTTTTTTGGCTTTTTGTAATTAATTTGCTGGCTAATAAGTATTTTATAGCCATTCCTTTAAATTCTTCCCATGTGATTTTACTTCTATCTAACCAATTTTGGGCTATATATGATTTGATCATTGCACACAATGTGACTATGATGTGTTTATTTTCGTATGAGAAATTATTAGGGAATATATGTAAAATTGTCATTTCCCATGACAGGGTAGATTTGGTGTATCCCTTTTTTTCTAACTTGGTTCTTAACGAACACCACAGCTTGTAAGCATGTTTACAGCTCCAAAAAATATGAAGGGTGTCAGCAACACTGTTTTGGCATATGGTACAATAAGGGGGTTAATTTTGCTAAGAAAAAGTGGTGTGTGATACGCATTGTTATTGATCATAATTTGGGTATAAATTAATTTTTTAAGGGGAGTTAATTTCAAAGTAAGTTCAATAGCATCAGATTTTTGTTCATCAGTCATCTTATTATTTTTCTCTTCCCAAAGTTTGGAATATAGAATTGCATCTTGAGATCTAATTTTTGTTAAAATATACCTGCATGTCTTGGTTGTCTATTTTGACATTCATAGTAATTGTGTTGATCAGGTATATTAATTGGTTGATTATGGTATTATAGCTTTTATTTACTTCAAGTTTTTGTCTAATATTGTCAGCTGAGAAACTTTTGAGCTGGTATAGGTCCCATGCAGTGATATTTTTAATATTTGGATACTGATTCAGGTTTAATATAGTATTGTTTAATTTAATATTAGGATTAAGGTATACTGGCTGTCCCAATACCAAAGTATCTTTAAGATTTAGGGAGGCTACCAGCTTTAGAAATATTACTGTGTTTCTTATTATTATGGAATGAACATTAAAATGCTTTAAAGTCTTAGAATTTAGAAAAGGTACTGCTCTAGGGTTTAAATTGCATGAGATTAGATGATTGTAATATATTTTAATCCATAGTGGATACCATGCTTTGTTGGATGGTTCAAAATTTGCTATTTGTATAATTCAACTAGTGTTTAGTATGTTGTAGTATGTTTGGCATTCAGGTAGGCCTAGGACATCTTTTTGTTTGGGTAATGTTAATTTAGTGTATTTTATTCTTGTACTTTTTTGGATGCCAAATAAACATTCATAGTAGTGTCTCAAGTTTGGAGAAGACGTTTTTTTGTATATTTTGGTTAATAGTACTAAAATGAAACATTAGTCTTGGAAGATTATTCATTTTTTAACTATGGCCGCCTTAGCTAGTAGAGATAGATTGAGGTTTAACCAAATCTTAGTGTCTTCAGTGATGTTAGACCAGGTTTTAAGCAAGTTGTTTTTAGTCATGTCAGATTGGGGGTCAGTGAACATAATACCCAGATATTTAAGATTATAATTGACTTTAATTTCAGTTTCAGGGAAATAGAATCCCTTATGTCCTAGAGTACTCATAGGGAATATGATGGATTTATTAGGGTTAATCGCATAATTAGATATTTTTGAGAATTTTTCAATAGAGTTAAGTATCTTATTCAAATCAGTATTAGGGAATTCAAAATAAATGTTAACATCAACAAAAGCTGTATACTTTATTGGGACTTTGGAAATATTCATAATATGGTGGTAAGTTCTTTGTGATATTTTAAGCAGCAGAGGTTCTATGTATATATTAAACAGGTAAGGTGATAGTGGGCAACCTTGCCTTGTACTGTTCACTATTTGAATATGCTTTGATTGCTTTTTATGTATAGATAGTGTTGTGGCATTTTTGTATAAAGCCCTAACCGTGTTTATATAGCCCTCAGGAATACTAAATTGCTTGAGTATATTTAATAAAAAAATCTAAATTTACTCTATCAAAAGTTTTGGTTGCATCTACTGACAGTGCATAGCTAGGGCATTTATCATTCGCTTTTAAACTAATGATTGAATCAATAGTAAGTGTGTTGTCATATATTTGTCTGTTGTTCATAAAGCCTAGTTGCTCAGAAGATATAATATGAGGTAGAATTTGTTTGATTCTACTAGCTAGTATTGTAGAAAGAATTTTAATATCAATATTTATGAGTGCTATCAGCCACAGTGGTGCAGTGGTTAGCATTGCCACCTCACAGCAAGAGGTTCTCCGGTTCGATCCTCGGCTAAGGTGCCTTCTGTGCGGAGTCTGCATGTCCTCCCTGTGGTCGTGTGGGTTTCCTCAGGGTGTTCCAGTTTCCTCCCACATCCCAAAGACATGCTGTAGGTGGTTTGGACACTCTAAATTGGCCCTAGATGTGAGTGTGTGCATGTGTGTGCCTTCTGTGGAAAGTTGGGCGCCGGGCTGGCAACTTGACACCGTAAAAAAACTCCACTGCTAATCATGAGCGGATAGGTGATCTGCTGTGGCGACCCCTAACCGGGAAAAGCCGAAAGAAGAAGAAGAAGATCGGCCTGTAGTTATTTGGGTTTGATGCATCAGATTTGGGTTTTGGTATAAATATAGTTTTTGAGCTATTGATATACAGGTCTTTGGTACCATACTTTATCTGTATACTTTTAGTAGTATAGGAGCTAACTGTTTCTTGAAAGTCTTGTAAAATTCCGCAATGTAACCATCAGGCCCTGGTGATTTACTTGGTTTCAAATTATTTACAGCAGCAATGATTTCATCTACACTTAAGGAAGCTTTAAGATTATTTATTTGTGTCTCATTCAGTACTGGAAATTGTAACTTCGTTAAATTGATGAAATAATGACTCATTAAACTGGTGTTGGGGGCCATATAGTTTTTGGTATATCTCTTCAAAAGCTGCAATGATCTCTCCATCTGTCTCTAAAGTTTTGTTATTATAATTTAGTTGCTTTATTTTGGTAGGAGGATTCTTAATGTTTATGATTCTTGCCAGTGCTTTTGAGGGCGATTGAGCCCATTCGGCATATTTGTGGAGAAGTCTAATTTCATTGATTGAGTACTGTTGTGTTTGAATTTCACGTAGTTGTCCTTGTAGTATAACCATTTGACTTTCAAGTACTGGTGAATAATTTATTTACAGTACTGACTCTATATTTTTTTATTTTGATTCTATTAATATGACTTTTTCTCTGTTTAATTTTTTATAGAAAGCAGCTTTTTGAATGAATATAGCCCTAATAGTGGCTTTTGTAGCTTGCCATTGAATGTCGTATGGTATATCTACTACTTCTAGGTTGTTATAAGTTTGGGTATGAATGTCTATGATATTTTGTGAAACATCTTTAAGCTTTAGTAAGTTAGTATTTAATGTCCAGTTCATAACTGTTTGGGGTCCTTACACTGAGCTCCCCAACTTTAGTGTAACATTTAGCTTTGCATGATCCGATATTGTCCTAGGTTCACTATTGTATGTGACTATTATTTAATAAGATTTCAGATATTAAAAGTACATCTATCCTAGACCAAGACTTGTGATATGGTGAATAATAAGTGAAATTATTAGAAGTTATACTATTTCTATAGTTTTCAAATGGGTCAGCTAACTTAAAATCTTCCATTATTTCAGCTATTAGTGTGGTAAACTGAACCGATTGCTTGTTATTCTTGTTTGTCCTATCAAGTTCTGGATTAATTAACATATTCCAGTCACCTCCTATGGTATAGAAGTAATTAGGATAGTTCTCTAAGATTCTCTACATCTCGTATAGATAAGTTATTTGATGCAAACATGGGGCATAAAAATTCAGGACTAAGAAAGTTTTTTTAAACGGTGGCAGTTCACGAGTAAAATACCACCATCTACCATTTGGGTCACAGCTAGTTTTCCATATATTACCATCAAAAGATTTTTTAACTACTATGGCAACTCCCCTAAAAGCAACAATATATTTCACCCATTTTTTTTTTTTTTGTATCTTTCTCCCATTGCTCTTTCAACATCTGCGTTTCTTTTATGAAAGTTATCTCTGCCTTAGATTTAAAAATTAAGTGCATTAATAGATTCTTTTTTTTTCTTATCTTGTAAGCCCTTTACATTCCATGAATCCACAGAGATCATCTAAAGTAGCAGTGTCCAACCCGCGGCCCTTAGAGCTCTTCTATGCGGCCCCCGACCTTGCATGCGCAAGTTTAGCCTTAAACACTTTTTTTCATTTGCTTTTCGCGCCTGTGACAAATGTTGGTGTGCGCATGCGCTAAAGCACCCTTAGTGTTTTTTTTTTTTGCCTGTGTTCCCGCCGCAGTTATTTCGCGCCAAAGAAGCAACGTGTGTGTGTCTTAGTACTGAGAGAGCTGTATGGGGAATGGATTTGCCATCGTTGGATTTGTAAGGGACAGGACCTAACTGCAGTAATAGGTAAGTGCGAGTGAGTGAGTTCATGCATGAAAGCAAAGTCTGTACTTGAAAGTAGAAGAAGAGTGTGTGATTGTGTGTGTCTGTTAGCCATCATTAGTTTGCCATCATTAGTCTGTTAGGCCATAATTAGACATCGTTTTGCCTTCACCTGTATGTGATCACAATACCGGCTAGGTACCTTTCAACTTTGTTGCTTAATTCACATGCTATATTTTAAAAAGGCATGATAAGCATTAACTAAAGTTAAACTCTAGTACAGAAAGAACACTGTCACTGCATTCAAAGTTGGCCTCGGTAACTACGCAAATATTTGTCTGAGCTGCAGCAGAGTCGCAAGTTTAAATTTCTCGGACTCCTAATACTGAGTAGTACCACAACAGTGTTGTAGAGATTTGAGTTTAATATTTAGGAATGCAGGAAAGCTCTGCCTAAAATTAGGGACTAGGAGAGCAGCAAAAGCTACATGGATAATGTACAACTACAATGTAAGTTACTACATGCATAGAAAGTAAACAGTGGAAGTCAGCAGTAAAGATGCATTATTTAGTTTTCTTAAAACTGGTGCTGTCAACACAGGGCTGCTGCAGACATGTATGTTTGTTCAGTTGTGACAGATTCTGCAAACCCAACAGACCACCTACTGTGGCAGGATTAAATCAAGATAAAAATGAAGCAGAAGCTTTCATAAGAAGCTAAAGGCCTTTTGGTTGAATAGTCACACTCAATTATTTATTTTGATATTATACCATGACCCCCCCAAAACATGCATGCTGATTGGCCAGCGTGTACATTGTAAATCGAGTTATACTAATGGAAAAAGGTCCAGTCACCCGGACTTTTTTCCATTAGTATAACTCTACTTTTAAAACACTGTCTCGCTATGTTAAATGGGTTTAACATAGCGAGACAGCTTTAAAATAAGCAACGGAGATCTCCGTTGCTTATTTTAAAGCTGTCTCACTATGCTAAACCCATTTAACATAGCGAGACAGGTTTTAAAAGAAAAGCAACGGAGAAAGCAAGATCTCCGTTGCTTTTTATTAGCTATGTTAAATGGGTTTAACATAGCGAGACAGTTTTAAAATAAGATGTCCGTTGCTTATTTTAAAACTGTCTCGCTATGTTAAACCCATTTAACATAGCGAAAACAGTAAAAAAAAAAGCAACGGAGATCTTGCTTTCTCCGTTGCTTTTGCACAACTCTGATGTACTGCGCAGGCGCAGTACATCAAAACACCGCGGATGCCAGACATCTGCGGAAGGGCAGTAAACAGGCATTATACTATGCCATTATTTAAGAAAAGTAATAGTTTCTTTTCTTAAATAATGTCATGGTATAATAGCAATAACCCACTTCTGGGTGTGGGTAATGCTGTATTTACCCATGGTTGGCTTTGTTTGGTCCCTCGGGCTTCGCCCTCGGGACCAAACCACGCCAACCGTGGGTAAATCCAGCATTACCCACACCCAGGCATGGGTTATTGCTATAATATTATATCCCTTGAGCTTACCTTGACAACCAGCTGTCATCAGTTTTTACTTTTCTGTAAAGACCCTTTTAAACCATTCATACATTTGAAAGTTGTGTCCATTTTAACTTTCACACCTTGTATTGTGACATGTTTAAGTGTTTTTTGCAATAAACATTGTGCATAAAAATGCACCTCTGTAATAAAACCCAAGGAGATTAAATAATGGATTGTGAGCTACTGGCCACATCCAAAACAGAAAGGGTCCTAGATATAACTACATTAGTTTTTATAAAAGTGGGCAGCCTGTGTAAAAAGACAGGAATGAAAATGTGGTGAATCCTGGGTACACAGTGTAGAAGCACTGGCAACAGAAAACAGAAATGTATTATTTCTCTGTACATTTGGTCAGGCCATGCTGAGAGAACTAGAAATCTTTTTGGAGATCCCACTTGTGCAAGGCTAGTAACAGAATAACAGCTTTGCAGAGAACCACACATTCTCATCATAAGAATTATAGAGTGGGCAAAGATGGTTAACATATTCCCTGGAAGCATGAAAGGAGAAGGGGCATGATGCCAACATTGTGTCCACTCTCAGCTACCCACTTATCTCCTTGAAAATAGCCATGCATCCTCTATCAAAACAGCTACATCTGAGCAAGGTTCAACCATGCTGCTGAATGTATAAGTGACATATAAGCAACACGTTTCTTCAGGCAGAGTCACATTAGTTGTGACTGAAAATTTAACTTAGTGGTTCTTTTGCCATGCTAATGTGATAGGAAAAATAAAAGATATTTCTTTCACAATCAAGAACAGCAACAAAAACTTCCCTTTTCAGAATGTACAGGTTTCAAATGCATTGGAAATGAACATTACATTATAGAGCTGAAAGTCTGACTTACAGATAAAAATAGAAAACTAATTTGAGTTTAATCTGTGCTCAGGTTTCTGAGCAATTGTCAAAAATCAGCCTGATTATGACCAGTCTGTGACCCTATCCCATTATGAATATATTACGGTCACTCAAATATGTTACATCTGGAATTATACATTTAAAACATCTAAATTTAATGTGGGTGATTATCTGCATTTTCTGTTTCTTTGCCATATGTCAATTCTGTCCCTTACTTCTGATTGCTTTAGTATCACGCTATTACATGATGGAAGGTTATCTGTTCCTATGTGGTGTGCAGAAAAAGATTTATTGCATGCAGATGATTGAATTCTTGCCTAGAGACTGACAGCCTGATATGAAATAAATGCCAACTGCATTGTGATTCATCAGGGATTCTGCAGCTGTAGTTTGCAAATTTAAATATCACTCATTGTAGAGCATACTTTCAGATAATATTTATAAGCATATACATGTTTAATAGTGTTAACCTTGGTGCCTTGTATAAAAAGGTGACTCGCAACTAGGGCTCAGAGTGTACATTACTGTGAACACACACATTTTTGTGACTGACATATAACTTCTCACACCATAGTTATACCACTTGTATCCAGCCTGTCACATTTATTATAAATAAAGCATGGAACGGGGCTGTGATTCCATCCATAGCCTATCTTTTAAGAATAGTTATAATTTAGTTGATAAGAAAGTAAAGAGTGTGGGTGAGGAAATAGTTGCTTCAGTGTTCCATTTTATTGTCTAGAAATGGTTTCTTTAATGCTGAAATTACAGATGATTGTAATGATACTTAGAAGCTTCTCATTAAAAGTGTGCAATGGAAGACGCTGTAAAATTGGACTAGTTGTAACAACAGTTGGAAACCACTGCAGCAAAGCGTGAGGTTAGAATATGAGTGAGGAAATCTGGGCAGTAACAAAGGATGACAAGTATGAAAGGGAGAGTTAATGGTGATGCTACTCATGTTTACAGTGCAAGTTAGAGGTAAATCAGTTTACTGCTCACTTAAAGGTAAAGCAGTTTGTAGCTCAATGTATGTTTGATGCTGACTTTATCGTATGACATATGGAATATATCTGGTAATATGGTGAAACATATTTACACATACTCAACAGAGGGTTAAAGTTTACTTTGAGCACTGCTTTTAATAGATTGCTGTATCATTTGAAATGCATAGTTTTACTACAGTACTCTCTGTCTCAGCATTCCTTCTGGTGGGCAAAAGACACCTGTTGTATTTTTTTTTTTTTACAAATAAACTTTGATGTTAAACTAAGATGTTAGATTTAACTGTTTTTTTTAAGAATTAGAATGAGATATTGAATTTTAGGGCAAATATTATGCATTTATTCATTGTTCAAATTCACCTACAATACAGCCAGGGGGTCTACTTTGGCCGCCCGCGACAGCGATACAGTTAACTATATGAAAAATTTTACATGCGGCCCCCAGACAATTTCTGTTGACTCAATGCGGCCCTGATCTAAAGGGTATAATACACAGATTGCTGGCTTTCAGAATAAGTGGATATATATAGGGACAAAATAACATTTCAAAATTTTTAGAATTTTTTGTACATATCAATGGTGTGGATATAAGTGTGACATCACTCCCTTTCAGAGCCCCCCCCCCATGCATACCCATGCTAGCCTACTACCTGAAAGAGAGGTAAAAGGAATATTAACACCTAGAATACAAAAGGTTTCTGTCATTCTAAGTCCCAGCAATAAAACATCACACATAACAGCATGCCCACACAAATCATGTAAATTTATATATCTAGCTTAATAAGCAACTAGCAATCTAATCAAAATATAGTACAAAGCAAACTATCGCGTTTTAATTGTGTTCGCACATAGAAGAGTAACAACATACACAACTGATTTTACCTTAATATAGTTTTGTCAAACAGTGTTTGCATGTTCCTTGTTATGCTGGTCATACGTATATTCATTTCATATATATCAGTTCTTTTACTTGTTGGGTCTGCATTTACTGCTACAGTTATATCCCTGGGTGTCCATTTATCATGTAAGAATAGAGCATATATACAACAAAAAAAAAAACAGCACTGTGATCATAAAAAGAAAGAAAGAAAGAAAATATGAGACAGAAAAACAAAGAATCCCTATATATTCTGAGCTGTACAAGACTGATATGCTTACACTTGATGCATACTTATTTTAAAGCTTAAGAAAGCATATTTTAACACTCTGTAAAACAACACAAACGGTTTGCTTTTCCTAGCATGGGCTGAGTATTTATTGCAGCTGTAACAGCTGCTACAGTTTTTAACCCAGAAGATTTTTTTAGTCCAGCTTGTATATATTCAGGAAGGAACAAGAAAAAAAAGCAGCACCTATTTATTACAATTTATATATAATCAATTAACCTGTGGTACTATTTCTAAGCTAGATTTACCTTCCATACACCATATACACAAGAATCTTCACCTTTTGAGTCAGGAAAAAGTAAATCCACAGGTATTCTGCTATGTGAGAGCCTTACTTTTGTTTTATTTTGCAAACACTGGATGTTCTTCGTCTCCCATTGCTGCAGTCCTGACATAAGGGTATTCCGCTGCCCACCATCGGCCCGAATACCAAAGGGCTAGAACCGGCATCGGTCATCGGCGCTCGAGACTGACATCAGTACCTGCCAGTACAAATGCGCATGACCGACTCCATAACCTCAGTCTTTCTTGCCGCATGGTCCCTAAGCAGAAGCAGCATTTGCAAGTGCCGTTCGGCGTTCTGGAATTGTCGGTTTTCGAGTTTCAGACCGGAGACCAAGTTGGGCTAAGTACCCCTTTGGGGACATTTTTGTCTTTTTCTTGCCTCAGTATTGACGGATGTCAGAAAAAGTTAATAACTGTATTTCTTGTGGGAAACAGATTCCTCATAAGGATTACCATTCACTCTGCATTCCTTGTTTAGGGCCTGAGCACGACGTTGTTGGGTGTCGCTTTTGTGCTACTTTTAACAAACGTACTATTAAACGTCGGTTAGACTGTGCTAGGCTAGTGTTTGGTAAACGTTGTAATTATAACATGCCGTCGGATTCTCCGATGACTGGTTCTTCTAAGAAACGCAAAGAAAAGTCTTTGCGGTCCAAACAGGATGAGGCGACCACTCCGGACGCCGGTTCTGTAGTACCACTGGCTACTTCAGCGTCTCCTTCTGCAAGTTTACCTGAGTCTCAAGGGGAGCCTTTGTTACTGCAGGAAGTGGCTTCTCCTGTGTTAGGCCAGGCTGAGGGTGCTTCTCTGATGTCAGTGGTTCCCTCCCCTCATAGGGTAGTTAGGCCTTCTCCTTCTCATAGCAAAGCCCATTCTAAGTCTAAGTCTGCCCCTGTTGGTGCGTGTCCCCAGGGTCCAGCTCCTAGGAAGCACATGTTAAAAATGGCTGAAGATTTGATTACTTTAATTAGGGGTTCTATGCCCCCCCCCTGCAAAGAGGCCCAGGGTAGAGCCAGAGTTGGAGGGTTTGGTTCAGTCTTCCAATGAGTCAGATTCCTCTGTAGAAGAACTTCAGGATTTCCCTCCCTATTCTGATTCGGAGGCTGAGGACTCTACTCCCTCTGCGTCCCCTCCAGAAGATTTTTCTTTCTCTGAGACTTTGCATTCCATGAGGGAACATTTCAAATGGGAGGGCCAGGATTATTCTGATTCCCGTAAAAGACTGAGAGAATTCTTGTTTTGCCTCAGCATAGGCCCTTGGCTATTCCCCCTGTACTGGATGTTGTTCAGGATGTGTTTTCTGAGGCTGCCCTTAACCCAGATTCTCTGCCTCCTGCCCCAGTTAAACCAGACAGATACTACAGGGTTCCGGAAGCTCACAAGTACTTATATAAGAGTCCTAGGGCTGATCCAGAAACTATTACTCAAGGCCCCAAAGGGGTTAGGGCTTCTGTGGTTAAGAATCCAGTTCCTCTGGACAAGGATGCTAGGGCCCTGGATAGGTGGGGTAAAAAACTGTATACCTCTTCTACTTTGGCTATGAGAGCTTTAAATTGTCAGTTTCATATGCTTCGGTATCAAAATTATTTGCTGGGCCAATTGAAATGTAAAGTAGATGCTTTAGCTGAAGGTATTGAATGTAAGGAGCTTCAGGATTTAGTGCATGCTTCAGACCAAGTTGGTAAGCATTCTTTGCAGTGTGGTTTTGATGCTTTACAGGCTTCTTCCAGGGTGGCTGCTACTAGTTCATTCATTCGCAGGCATGCTTGGCTTAAAGATCAGACCTTGTCAGAGCATGTTAAGGCTCGAATTATGGATGCTCCTCTACAATCTGATGTTCTTTTTGGTCCTCCAGTAGAGTCAGTTTTGAAAAAAATGGAGGAAAAAGCTAAGTCTATGCAGACAGTTAAGGATTTTTTACAGGTTCAGCCCCCTAAGTTCAGTAGGAATTGGCCTGCTAAGGGTTGGTCTTTCCCCTCTTCGGATTATCAGTCTAGGGGCAGGTCGAGGCTTCCTCTCAGGGCCCTGTTACTTCTAGGTCTTTGAGTTCTTCTACCCCTTCTGCTGGGGAGGGCAGGGGTCAGTCCTTTCAGAAACAGACCCAATGACCCGTGTCTTCAGCTGCCAGACTCTGCCTTGCTGGCAGCCCCTCTGGGAGGAAAACTGAGATTTTTCAAAAGGAATTGGCATTTGGTTACCCAAGACAAATGGGTATTGGACATAATAAATCGAGGCTACAAATTTTATTTTCACACATTCCCTCCTTTCAAAGGTATGCCGGATGTGCCTCGTCAGCAAAAACTGGAAGCGCAGACTCAAATTTCTTCTCTGCTTCAGTTGGAAGCAATACAGGAAGTACCTTCTGCAGAAAGAGGCACAGGGTTTTATTCCCGTCTTTTCTTAGTGCCAAAGAAAGGAAATACTTGGAGACCAATTCTGGATTTGTCCATTCTAAATACCTTTCTGGAAATTCCAAAATTCAAGATGTTAACACTGCAACAGCTGTTACCTATGCTGGGCAAAGATCACTGGATGGTGACTCTGGATCTCAAAGAGGCCTATCTTCACGTTCCTATCAGGCCCAGTTGCAGGAAATTCCTGAGGTTTCAGAATGGGAATTTGCATTATCAGTTCTCTGCATTGCCCTTTGGCTTGTCTACTGTGCCCAGGGTATTCACGAAAGTCCTGGCTCCAGTAATAGCTTTTCTCAGGCTAGCAGGAATTCAAATTTATCCTTATCTGGACGACTGTTTGATTCTGGCTCAAGGCAAGCACGAACTTCTTCAACATCTGCAGTATGTAATGACAGTTTTCAGATGCCTAGGGTATTCTGTGAACGAAATAAAGTCCAGTCTAGTACCCTCACAAGAGATGTGTTTTCTGGGTGTGAAACTGAATACAGCTGCTCAGATGGCATTTCTTACCCCGGACAAACAAAGGAATCTTCACCTATACTTCCAACAGCTATCAGTAATGTCCAGGCTGACTGCAAGGACAGTCCTTCAAGCCTTGGGGTTCATGGCATCTTGCATTCTAGTACTTCCCAATGCCAAACTGCATATGAGGAAGCTACAATGGTATCTCAAGAACGTTTGGACTCAACACTGCCACGATTTGGACACTGTCATTCGGATCCTACCTTGCATTCAGAGAGAATTTCTGTGGTGGGCTCAGGAATGTCACCTAAACAAGGGGCTCTCTGTGACCCAACCAGAGGCAAGTCAGATATTAACGACAGACGCCTCGAGTCAGCCTGGGAGCTCATTTCAGAGGAAAATGGATTCAAGACCTTTGGGCCCCAGAGCTACTTCACTTGCATATCAACATGAAAGAGATGCTGGCAGTTCAATTTGCCTTGGAGGGATTCAAAAGCCTACTTCAACCAGGACTGGTGTTGATTCGAACAGACAACACGACGGTCATGTGGTACATCAACAAGCAAGGGGGTACTCATTCTTACCCTCTTTGCAGACAAGCAATGCTGTTGTGGGAAACTGCTTTGAATCTGCACATCACTCTTCGAGCACAGTTTCTGCCAGGAGCACAAAATTCTTTAGCAGATGTTCTGAGCAGACAGATTGTGGATCCTCACGAATGGAAATTGGACCCTCAGGTATTTCTTCAGTTGACAATGGCTTGGGGAACTCCGGACATAGATCTGTTTGCTTCTCCTCTGAATTTCCAACTGCCACTGTTTTGCACAAGGCTATTTCATCCGAAAGCCTGGAAAATAGATGCACTATCCTTCAGTTGGAGCAACCTTCACGTGTATGCTTTTCCTCCTTTGCCTCTTCTTCCACAGGTGCTGTTGAAAGTCAGGAGGGACAAGCCTTGCATGATCCTTATAGCAACGGATTGGCCTCGTCAGCATTGGTACCCTCTGTTGAGGAGCTTGATTCATGTACCACCTTGGCCATTGCCACAGATTCCTCATTTATTGTCTCAGGAGAACAATCATTTTCTCAATGTCAGGGTGCACTCCTGCCTGACAGCCTGGCGCATTCTGTTTTAGAGAAGGAGGACCTTCAGCTCCCTCAACAAGTTTTGGATGTTATTTTGGAAGCCAGGCATCCTAGTACTCGAAAAGTTTATGCTGGTAAATGAAAGAGATTTTTTCTTTGGAGTTCAGCTAAAGGCTTTGATGTCGAATTGCCTAATTTGAGTTGTACATTGCAATATTTGACTGTTTTATTGGACAAGGGTTTGTCCTTCTCTTCTGTAAAAGTGCATGCTGCAGCTATTTCTGCTCACTATGATTGTGACCTTCCTTTATTTTCACATCCATTGGTTAAACAGTTTCTTAGAGGGGCAAAGAATATCAGACCCCCACAGAGAGCTCCTACTCCTACCTGGGATCTTAATTTTGTTTTGGAAAAGCTGACTCTGCCTCCTTTTGAACCTGCAGCTACAGCTGAATTGCAGTTCTTGTCTTGGAAGACTGCTTTTTTGTTGGCTATTACTTCTGCTAGAAGGGTATCTGAATTACAGGCCCTCATGGCAGTGGAACCTTTTCTGATTTTTCACAATGACAGGGTTTCCTTACGTACTAATCCTACTTTTCTGCCTAAAGTGATTTCTAATGTGGCATTGAACCAGTCTATACATTTGCCTACTTTTTATGCTAACCCCCAAAATGACGGGGAAAAAGTTTTGCATTCTTTGGATGTACATAGGCAGTTGAGGTATTATTTGAGCAGAACCACAGAGTTCAGGAGTTCTCAACAATTATTTGTTTCTTTTGCTTTGACTTCACGAGGGAAAGCTGTCTCGAAACAAACTGTTTCAAAGTGGATTAGCCATTGTATTGCTTTTTGTTACTCTCATCATGGTGAGGATGTTCCAGTTGGGATCAGGCCTCATTCTACTAGGGCTACGGCCACTTCTACTGCTTTTTTGAGAGGGGTAGCTACTAAAGACATTCTAGAAGCAGCTACTTGGAGTTCTGTACATACCTTTACAAAGCATTATCATTTACCTCTTTATTCTAGGTCTAGGGCTGGGTTTGCCACTGCAATCTTACAGGGCATGTCAGCAGCTCCTACTGCTATTTAGTTGACCAGCCTCCCTTTTTTCTGTTGCTCTGGGATTCTACCCTTATGTCAGGACTGCAGCAATGGGAGATGAAGAACATAGTACAGTTTTGTACCTACCATAAATGTAGATGTTCTAGGATCTCCATTGCTGCAGTCCAATTTTCCCTCCCTCCTTCCCCCTTTTTCTTTTTAGGTTGAGGTTTGGGTGGTGGTTTTTTTTTTGCATTCTGACGTCTGAGGCAAGAAAGACTGAGGTTATGGCGTCGGTCATGCGCATTTGTACTGGCACGTACTGATGTCAGTCTCGAGTGCCGATGACCAACGCCGGTTCTAGCCCTTTGGTATTCGGGCCGATGGTGGGCAGCGGAATACCCTTATGTCAGGACTGCAGCAATGGAGATCCTCGAACATCTACATTTATGGTAGGTACAAAACTGTACTTTTTCTGAGATGTTCTGGGCTTGAATGGATACCATAGTTTTTCCTTTGACTTCAGCTGTGCTTAATTATCCTGATTAATGGTTGCAAAGGATTCTGGGTAGTGTAGTTCATTCAAGACAGTGTGGCGATGCTCACTAAACTGTAGTTAGAGTGCCCAAATGAAAAACAATGAATCCAAGCAGAAAACAGGTATTTTAGGTATTTTACCTTGTCATTGAGAGAATTAGTATGCCAAAAATACACAGAAGCATATAGTCTTTGTATTAGGAGCCTGTTTGTGTAAAAAAATTTACTTCATGGCAGTTCTTTAAAGGGTTTGAGAACAGCTGTTTTTGCTTCTTCTTTATTTTTAACTGCAGAATTTAAACCATTGTACTGAAATTGCAGAGTTGCTGGGTATTTAATTTGAAATCTAATGTTTTTGCTTACTAAGTAAGTGCAGTATGGTGGAAGAGCTTGTCTTAACTGTTTTATCTGTAGAGGCAGATCCTGAGCAAAGGTTATCTTGCAGCCATTCCATAGAATATGTTTACTTTTTTTTGCAGCTTGAATTATTTCTTGAGCATGTGCAGCATTTAGAATTCTTACATATATTTGCCTGGGGGCATCCAGGGTCTGAGATTTTCTCAGAGTACGGTGTATTCTTTCAATAACAATTTGTTGGGATAGTTCTTTGTTTTCAAGAAGGAGACTGAAGATTTCCTTTGCTACATTAGCTAGCTGTGACTGTTCATATTTTTCTGGGATGCCTCTGATCAATACATTATTTCTCCTTGCTCTAGCTTCCAGATAATCAGTTTTTGTTGCATTTCTTTGACTGAATTTTCAGTGATGGAAGAAGCTTTCTGTATTTATTCTATCTTTGTCTCATTACCCAGTGTTCTAGCCTCATTTTTGTCCAGTCTGGTTATTATTTGATCCAAGTTATTGCCAAACGCTGTAAGTTTTGAAGAGAAAGGTTTTATTTTTGTTTGCAGAGACATTAAAGCTGCTTTTAGTTCCTCCATGTCAAAAGATTGATCAGTTTTCAGTTTAATTTAGTTCTTTGACACTTTGGCTTGAAATTTGGTAGTTTTCTGCCTCTTAATAAGAACTTCCTTGTCTGGAGAAGCAATTTGAGATAGTCTTGCCCCGGGATTCATGAACCTTGCGCCAGGCGCCAGCATAGCGTCGGCGTTATAACGCCAAATATGGCTGCTTAGCGATTCAGGTATGAATGAATTCCACATGCACTACCGGCGTGTGCCGGACCGTCTCCGCCCCCGCGTAGGTATGCAAAACACACTGTGTGCGGCATTGCACCATGCAAATGAGGGCAAATAGCGATCCATGAAGTGGCGCGAAGCGTGTAAGCAGCAGACGCGGCAATGTAAACCAAAAAAAAACGGTTTACATTTACCCAAACATACCGGAGGAGTAACGGAAGGCTGTCAAAGTCAGGTATCATATAGGTGCAATATGCCAATGTGTTACCTGATCTCTTGGAGTTGCAGTTACCTCTTGGTTTTTTTCAATTTTGTCTGTGTGGTAACTGCTCTACGCGATGGATTCTACAACTGTAGAACTAGACTACAGACCAGAGTCGAGGGAATTTTCAGCTATACCAGAAGGATTGTTGCACCACGTCGCTAACCCTTTATTGGCTTTGGAACTGGGTGGGTCGCTTAATACTCCTGTATCCACCTTACCTGAAGAAAATCTTGCAGACTTCAACTTGGCTGTGAAAGAGTTTGAAGATAAGTTGTACCTACTACAAAGGTATGCCTGGCAAAGGCAACACCTTGAAGCATCTATACATCATCGCATCGTACCCCGAGGAATGCGTGTATTTTGCATGCCGTCTTATGGGACTAATCACCCGGTGCTCTTGAAAAAGTGGCAGGACCTAAACATTGAGCAAGGCTTCAGGTATATGTCACTTTTAAATGAATATTTTCTACCACTTGAGACTAAGTTACGTACTGAAATAGACATAACTCATAAAAATTTAACTGACAAGTTTAAATCAGATTTTGCTAAAAATAGACTGCAAACCATTTTCTCACAAGTGAATTCTTTCAGTGAGAAATTAAAACAAATAAAATTGAAAAAGTTGCAGAGGGATTTTAATGATTTCCAAACAGGTCAGATTTTTGTCTGGCCCAGGCATAATAATGCACAAACTCAAGTGCAAAGGCCAGCTTCTTTAACACATGTTAATGATAATGTTATAATTAGTGATGTTGCTTCTTCATCTGTTGGAGATTCAGCCCTGTCTACTTTATCTACAACTGACAACAATGGAGATCCTCGAACATCTACATTTATGGTAGGTACAAAACTGTACTTTTTCTGAGATGTTCTGGGCTTGAATGGATACCATAGTTTTTCCTTTGACTTCAGCTGTGCTTAATTATCCTGATTAATGGTTGCAAAGGATTCTGGGTAGTGTAGTTCATTCAAGACAGTGTGATGCTCACTAAACTGTAGTTAGAGTGCCCAAATGAAAAACAATGAATCCAAGCAGAAAACAGGTATTTTAGGTATTTTACCTTGTCATTGAGAGAATTAGTATGCCAAAAATACACAGAAGCATATAGTCTTTGTATTAGGAGCCTGTTTGTGTAAAAAAATTTACTTCATGGCAGTTCTTTAAAGGGTTTGAGAACAGCTTTTTGCTTCTTCTTTATTTTAACTGCAGAATTTAAACCATTGTACTGAAATTGCAGAGTTGCTGGGTATTTAATTTGAAATCTAATGTTTTTGCTTACTAAGTAAGTGCAGTATGGTGAAAGAGCTTGTCTTAACTGTTTTATCTGTAGAGGCAGATCCTAAGCAAGGTTATCTTGCAGCCATTCCGCAGAATATGTTTCCTTTTTTTTTTTGCAGCTTGAATTATTTCTTGAGCATGTGCAGCATTTAGAATTCTTACATATATTTGCCTGGGGGCATCCAGGGTCTGAGATTTTCTCAGAGCACGGTGTATTCTTTCAATAACAATTTTTTGGGATAGTTCTTTGTTTTCAAGAAGGAGACTGAAGATTTCCTTTGCTACATTAGCTAGCTGTGATTGTTCATATTTTTCTGGGATGCCTCTGATCAATACATTATTTCTCCTTGCTCTAGCTTCCAGATAATCAGTTTTTGTTGCATTTCTTTGACTGAATTTTCAGTGATGGAAGAAGCTTTCTGTATTTATTCTATCTTTGTCTCATTACCCAGTGTTCTAGCCTCATTTTTGTCCAGTCTGGTTATTATTTGATCCAAGTTATTGCCAAACGCTGTAAGTTTTGAAGAGAAAGGTTTTATTTTTGTTTGCAGAGACATTAAAGCTGCTTTTAGTTCCTCCATGTCAAAAGATTGATCAGTTTTCAGTTTAATTTAGTTCTTTGACACTTTGGCTTGAAATTTGGTAGTTTTCTGCCTCTTAATAAGAACTTCCTTGTCTGGAGAAGCAATTTGAGATAGTCTTGTTTTAGATGTGTGTGTTTCCATTTGGTCCATTTTTCTTTGTTGTGTGAAAGCTTGCTTCTTTTCTTATTTTTTGTAGCTGCTACTTACTCCTTGCAGGCCCAGGCACATGTACAGGAGTCACTGCTTAGTTATCACCCAAATCCAAGGTATGCGTTTCTTATATTTACACTCAGAAGATAAAAATAATCTTCACTCAGGTAGCGACTTAGGCTTAATTACGCAGGAGTTGCTTTTTTGTAGATTTACACTGAAGCAGTAGCCTTAGATGAGGTTAGATTTGAATTTAATAGTTGGAGCAAGCTGAAGTGTGGGCATTCTAGCTGGTGGCCATCTTAGAATCAGTTTCAGGCATTCTTGAAGTCCACCAGTCTCTTCTTTTTTTCATCTGCAGTTATAGTACAACTTTAAGATTTGCTGTTATGTTTTGTGCGGACAGATTAGACAGAATAAAAAGCAATGATTAGAGGCATGTCTCGTCAAAGTCCATCTGACATAGCATTAACCATTTTTCTCTGGAACATTGGTAGCTATGCAGAAACATTCATCCATTGTCTCCTCATATATTTTTGTTTGCAACTACTGATGAAATATTCATCCTCCAGTATTTTTATTTGCAGTTTCTGATATTTTTTCATTAATCAAAATCAAAGCTTTTATTAATAGTAAAAGTCATCACAGCAGTGTAAATCTGACTGTAAAAATGAATGACCAGTACAAAACAAGGCTCACCATGATCTGTTAATAGTATACAGTGGCCAGCAAGATTCCATTCACTAAGCCTCATCTGCCTACAAACCAGAGTTATGCATAAAATAGCTACTGATATGTATATAATTCAGACTTAGGTTTGATTCATTTAACAGTATTTACTAAAATTAACATCTCTATTAAACTATAAATCCGAATACAACATTGAAAATAATAATACATAAAATGTAAGGGTCTTGCTGTGTAATCACAGAACCACTCAAATACCAATTATACGCAAAACAGTCATGACTACAGGAAGTCACAAACATCTCTGTGCATTGAATGCTAACTTTCATCACATGGCAAAGTAAAGCTAACAAAAACTTAAATCATGCAGACCTTGTAAGGAAGAGCATAGGAGGGCTGCATACCTTCTTATCATTTTACTAATACTTTCTAACTTTAAGCTCCTATGATCATGGAGTAACCTGGATCAGTTGATCCTATTTAAAAATCCTCATATTTCAGCCAATAGCTCAAGGAGCACTTCTTCACTTAAAGAAAGTGCAGCTGCAGTCATGCAGGTCATGTTATATGAACCCAGCATATTTCAGCCAATAGCTCAAGGAGCACTTCTTCACTTAAAGAAAGTGCAGCTGCAGTCATGCAGGTCATGTTATAAGAACCCACCCCTTTATCCCTATTTATCCTTCCTTACCTCATCTTGTCATTGCCTCACTTACTACCTCTCATTCATCCTACCTCCCTCTTCACATTGCATCTTTTTTCTACTCCTCTTCCTTCTCTCTCCATTTCTCTGTCTTCTCCCCATGGTATTGTTTCCTGCAACTATTCTCATTTGCCTCTTCTAATGTCTTCATACCTCTCTATACATTAAGCTATATCTTATTCAAAAAGCTGTGTTAAGCATAATTCCATTTTAACATCCATGTTTTGACTTTGCATACTGCTGCTTGAACTAAATGCTGTAGCATAGTTTTGCATTTGTAAATATGTTTATGTTTTATAGCATATCCTTGTATTTGTAAATATGTTTTGTTCATTTCTTATGTCATCCTATTCACCCGGGCTGTGCCTGCAAATGGCCCATCGAGATCAGTGCACTAACCTGGTAAACAAATATAAATAAATAAAAAGTAATCACTCTGCATCATTTGTTGTGTAACCTAGATTTATAGTTATGATATGATGTCTCAGTCAGCTGACTGTGGAGAATCCCCTGAATTCAGCAAGCCTTGCACGGTGTGCAGGACTAGTGCAGGAGCTCCAGCAGGCAATATGTCTGCCGTGTGATCCAGGAATAGGCTGTAGGGACATGCACGAGCGTTCCTGCACTAGTCCTACATGGACTCAGCTCCTGTATGCAAATGACCCCATTTGCAGGTGAAATCTATGCAAATGAGGTGAATTTGCGATCCAGGAAGCTGGAAGCCAGCTGTGCAGGACTAGTGTAATCTGTAGAAACGTACTCGGTTAGTAACCAAGTGCATTTCTGCAAACTACAAAACGGAGCCATGACAGCTCCAAATAAAGGGTGGATATCATGTAGAAAGCATGCCAATGGTCAAATATATGGCCATTGGCATAGAAAACAGTTGCAAAAAAAAAATTAATTTTTATTTTTTTTTTTAGCTGATCTTGGCTGTTTAAGCATAGGACAGTGGCACGCAAATGGGATCGAGAGAAAAATTAAAAAAAAAAACAGTCTAAAATAAGCATTCTAACCAAAATCACTATTTTGCCATTATACTCAATGGCAGGCAGAAGACAACATGGCAAGTGAATAGTGGTTACTAAGGGGGGGAGGCTCAGTGTGGGACCTGTAACTATGCATCAGCAGGCAATCCTATGCAAATGAAGGGAACGATACTGAATCCCAGATTTCCCCTGCATGCTAGTCAGCACCCAACAGTGTAAGAGCAGGATTAGCTTGGCACAAGCCTAGGAGTTAGCTGACATCATAGGGGTGTGTCAGGTATACTGTAAGTGGATTGGAGCCCTGTGGCTCGGGCTTGCCCTTAGCTTAGCAGAGCTAAGCAATGGGGTGTGTCTGAGGCTGCCTAGCACTATTTACATTGTCTAAGCGGGTGTTGGCACCGCGCACCGGGTTTTAAAGGAAAAAGAAAGTAAACCAGGAAATAGCAGCTCTATGCACATTTGAGCATTGTGTTTACGTGGCACACCCCTGGGCTTAAACATGAAGGCAATGGGAAAGGAAAACAGCAGTAGGAAGGTAATCTAGGAGAACTAGCATAGCTGGCAGGTGAAATGTATCAGAACCAGCCAATTACACAGGCAGCAGCCCAGCCCAGAACACTACTATAAACTATGCAAACACCTTTTCATCTGTTTTTTCCCACATACTCTACACCACTGGTGTATACAAGTGGGGGAATTTTAACAAACAAAAACAACAAAATGATAGAGGCTGCAATACCTATCATACAGCATGTGGAAGAGGATGAGGGTGGTGAGGATGAAAATGCTGTCAACCAACCAAAAGTGAGGAGACGGAGAAGAGTGTACAGACCCAGGGTAACCTACCGGGGGCTACATGAGCTGGAGATAGTGGAGTGCTATAGGGTGGACAGGGGCCTCCTACAGCAAATTGTTGAGCTGTGCCAGCCACGCCTCACACACAAAACTAACAGAGGAGAACCCATCCCAGTGGATACCAAGGTATGTGTAGGCCCAAGAATACTAGCTACAGGTACCTTCCAAAGGCCAACTGGGGATATCATGGGGATCTCACAGGCATCAGCATCCAGGGTACTCCACCAGTTCCTGGATGCCATGTCAGCACATGCCGGTGAGCATGTATATTTCCCCAACACCCATGAGGCATTGCCCAGCAATATGCATCTCTTCCACCAAATAGCAGAATACCCTGATGGGTGGATGCTGTAGACTGCATGCACATACGCATCAAAGAACCACCTCGTGAGCGGGGTAGGGTCTACATCAACCGCAGGTGCTTCCCCTCCATCAACTGCCAGGTCGTGTGCAATTCCCAGGGCATTATAATGAATATGTGTGCTGGCTGCCTTGGAATCTATCATGATTTCCACATCTGGCATCTGACACAGCTGTACCAGTGATTTCCCAGTGGGGACATCCCTTGTGGTCACCTAGTGGGGGATGCTAGTTACGCACTGGAGCCGTGGCTGATGACACCCATCAGAAATGCACACACACCCAAACAAGAACTCCATAATGAGGCACACACACAGACCAGAGTTGTTATAGAGTGCGTGTTTGGGATGCTCAAGTCATGGTTCTAGTGTCTGGACACATCCGGTGGAGCCTTGCAGTACTCCCCAGCTACATGCACTCAAATTGTCATTGCATGTGCCATGCTACAGAATATGATCCTGTGGAAACAGCTGCAGCAGGAACAGCACTGGACAGGGCCACACAGCCCCCCACCATTGCCAAGGCCTGCACAGGCACAGGGTGACTTAGAGGAGGAACAACCTGAGCCTGCCCCAGTAGGCAGAAGGAGGCATACCCAGTATGCCCTGGCCTTGGCAAAGAGGCAATGCATAGCACATACATTGGCACAGGAGGGATCCAGAGAATGACACCTCTCTCTGACTCACACATACAGTAAAAGGGATGCCAAACATGACACTACCTCTGTTCAACCATGTATAGGTAGTGTACTATGTGCGTCCAACATGCCTTCCAGCACCCTCCTCAATACTGGCACACCCACAAGGTATGTCTCCTTACCAATTGCCAAATGGAGTAGTATGTGTAGTTACCTGTATCTGTGGTATGGATGTGAGCATGCAAGGGAATCGGGTGGCTGAATGGGATTCCAGCAGATAGTAGACACCTATAGTGGCAGCATGAGATCTGTAACAAAGACTGGTGTCACCATAGTAGTCAGTACTACACATGGTGACAAAACCCACTGCAGGAAATGTGCTGGGCCACATGTGTGTCTACATGACACACACATGCCAGTCAGGGAGGTTCACATACCCAACAACAGTCTTAGCCAGCAGGACAAGTATAGACAAACAGAAAAAAAGGCTGTGCTAAGGCCTCTGAATGATGCCCATGGGTAACCTCCCCCCAGGTCTACATAGATAGACTACATCAGGTCAGGCAGTGGGATGTTAGTTCTGAAGGGCAGAAAGTCAGAAACCAATATGTAGGTCAATCAAACCTAAGAACTGTAGTGCACTGATAAATCTCTAGTCAGCATGATAGGTTAGAATGCAGAATGAAATGGAGTACCTGACATACCAGTACAGTCATAGTAAATATATACAAGTGTCAGGTGTGCCCCCCAATCCTATGTAGAAATGTATAAACAGTCAGATGTGCCTCCTTAATCCTGTGTAGACATGTATAAATGGTCAGGTATACCCCCCCAATCCTATGTAGAAATGTAGAAACAGTCAGGTGTGCCCCCCCAATCCTATGTAGAAATGTAGAAGCAGTCAGGTGTGCCCCCCCATGTCCTATGTAGACATGAGTAACAGTCAGATGTGCCCCCAAAATCCTCTGTAGAAATGTAGTAACAGTCAGGTGTGCCCCCCAATCCGATGTAGGCATGTAGTAACATGTATGTGTAGGTATAATACCGGTGGAGCACAGATGACCAGAGGTGGCCAAGGTAGCAGGATAGATTGTAGCATTTGTACAATATGCAGGTATGTGTGTGTTAGGTTGGTGTGTTTCATATTGTGTGAGAGTGGTCAGTATGTATGCATGTTGAGGTTTGACCTGGTGGCCATTGCCCACTACTGCCGATGACAGGGCCAGGTTCTCACAACTGCAGTGCCAAAGACAGTTCCCCCCAGTATAACACATGCTAGCAGTAAGCAATTATAAATGTATGGTGGTAATATGTGTCACCATCCGAAAGATGGACATGGCATGACTGTTGGGTTAGATATTCAAGAAGTACACACAGAAAAGTACCCCAGACATACAGTATATAATTTGTAACCATGAAATGGACACACCCTTGGAATTGTATATACAGGTATGCATCACATTATCTGGGCTTGTAGTAGGGAATACCAATGTCGTCTGGCTGAACACTTGCAGGTCACAAAGGTGACAGGACTTATGTATTGGGAAACAGCTGATGTCCCTGCACAAGCCAACATAACTGGAATGTCCCATGCACATCTGTGAGTCAGATGCAAGTTGTGTCCATAGCACACATGCACCCAGCTCACCCAAACACCACCCACAGGTACCTCTCTGGTCATACCCCTGCTGTTGGGAATGGGTACAATATGACCCCCATCTGTGTATGGCAATAGCGAAGGAATGCAGCATGTAGTGCAGGTGTCCCATGTAGGTGTGTCCCTAGTTGTAAGTAGCACCCTGCCAGCATCCACACCACCTGATCAATACTTATAGGAAGTTTTGGCATGAACACCTAGCACACCTACCCTGTCACCCCAGGGGAATATACTGTATTGCAGTCTGGGACTGTAGGATTGACAGAATGCAATAGCCTGCTACAGCTGGCCTGCATTACCACCAAATGGCCTACAGGCCTCTGCCAAAGGCCTGTGTCTTACCCATACTGCCAATGTATGTTATATCATGGACACCCAAATAACATAACACACTCCACATAAGCCATATGCAAGGCCATGTGGACAAACCACAGTAATGTGTCCACCATGTCCCACTGCATGAACTATGGACAAACACCAAAACACAGCTGCGATGAGCTGATAACTTTAGGGAAAGTGTCAGAGAATGTATGCATAATGTATGGAAGAGGATAGAATAATGGGGGGGGGGGCATGGGCAGCATGGAATGTGCAAGGTCCGACACACAGCCATGTGCACATACTATCCCTGGCTGCAAACACAAAAATGGCTGGCTACAAACCTGCCCGTACACCACAATAGGGGTAATGTCCTGACTTATGACCCCTGCCTTTGGGTAACCTGTGTGAATCTGTACAGCTGTGAGGCATTGCCACAGCAAGATAAGTCTATACTGTCATGTCAATGCATGTACAAGTATGGGATCCTCTGCCATCTCTGTACCAAGGTGCTGACCTGGATACACAGACCCAGCAGCAAGTGTCTGCAGCTCCCCCTCCAGAATAGCTTAACTTTCCATGAATATGTTGGCGTTTGCCCACAATACTGGACACAGCTGCATTAACCCTGTGTTCCCCAGGACATCAGTGTGAGCAAGAATGTCCACTTGACAGTACGTGAGGACATAAAACATCACAGTGTATAACAGTATACATGTCTGAATATCTCTGCTAACACCAGTACCACATAGCAGAAGCAGCACAGACACAATCACCTACAGTATACCCTATCCCTTGCACAATTGACCCCATATTCCCAACTGATCTACAGATATCCTGCAGAAATAGTTTGCTACCTGTAGGTGTATAAAAGGTCTGCACTGAAGTACAAACTACCTGGAATGGATCCACACATTCAATACAGAAGGGCATAGTTGGCATGCTCACACATCAGAGAAATGAAGGCAATGTCAGACAACAACATACTGAAAGGTCATACTGGGCATGCTAACACACTTAAACAAATGAAGCCCATGTCTGCCAACAGTGGACCATACATATCTGACAGTTGCAGATGTTAGTGCATACACTCCTCAGTATGCACCAGTCATGCTTTGCACACACACATTGAATAGAAATACAGACTATTCAAGGACAGCACACAATAATATGCCAAAAGTAGACATACATAGATGTGTGGAAGAGAGTGACAGTGACAAAGAGCCTTCCATCATGAGTCCTGTCCCACCCAGCACACAACCAAATGGCTACAACCACATGATGTGTAAATGTCACTCACTGTAGAAATTAGCCACCGGTATCCATCAGCATTACAGACTCTGTGATGCAAGTGCTAGCTGTGCAACATGACTGTACAAGGCAGTAGTCATCTAGCAGTTGTATACACGTACCTGTGGAATATAAACCTGCATGTGCCTGCGTGTGGTGTGTCTACCTCTAGATGAATGGGTTATGGCTCATGCACACACACTGCCCTCCCCATAGCCCTACTATGACGAGCCTGCTGATGTCATCCACTTTGAAATACACCTTTGAGGAAAAAGTAGCCCAGTAATCTCTGTAGTGCATCCTATAACTGTGTAATACTGTAGTGTGATAAAGTAGCTAAGTAGGAGTTCTAATCTCCAACATGGCAACTGTGTGTGTGTCTCTCTACCTGTGTAGCAGCAATGCTTTTTAGGCTATTCACACTTAATACAATTCAAATTCCCTACTTTGGCAAGCCTGCTGATGTCATTCACTGTGAAATACACCTTTGGAAAAGGTGTAGCCCCGTAATCTCCATGGTGGGTCTTATAACTGCGTAATGCTGTAGTGTAATAAACTAGTTAGGTAGGAGGTCTAATCCCAGACATGGAACTCTGTGTGTGTGTGTGTGTGTGTGTGTGTGTGTGTGTGTGTGTGTGTGTGTGTGTGTGTGTGTGTGTGTGTGTGTGAGTGTGTGTGTGTGTGTGTGTGTGTGTGTGTGTGTGTGTGTGTGTGTGTGTGTGTGTGTGTGTGTGTAAGAGGCAATGCTTTGTAGGCTAGTCACACTCACTACAATTCAAATGCTCTACTTTGGCAAGCCTGCAGTCATTCATTGTGAAATACACCTTTGGGAAAGAAGTAGCCTAGTAATCTCCATGGTGCATCCTATAACAGTGTAATGCTGTAGTGTGATATAGTACTTTTGTAGGGGTTCTATTCCCGCACATGGCAAGTGTGGATGTTTGCATGTGTGTTTCTTTGTCTATGTAGGGTGCAATGCTTTTGAGGCTATTCACAGTAACTACAACCTCCAATGACCTTCTTTGGCAAGCCTTCTGATGTCAAACCCAGTGAAATACACCTTTGGGAAAAGGGGACACTAGTAATCTATGTGGTGTGTCCTATAACTGCATAATGCTGTAGTGTAATAAATTAATTAGGTAGGAGTTCTAATCCCAGCATGGCAAGTGTGTGTGTGTCTGTGTTTGTCATTGATATCCTGTGTGGAGGTGGCTGTGAGTGTATAACAACTGGATTCATTGTTGAGCGGGTTTTGCAAATTTCTTATATGGTGGCCCTATTATATGTCACAATGTCCACCTTATAAGGATAACAGATGTGAAATAGCCAAGAGGCAGGGGTGGCAATCCATACCCCTACATATGACATCAAAGCCTGATGAACTAAGTTAGCAACCCTTGTATTACACAGAGAACGCTCTCAACCCATGTCTCATAAACAACCCACTTTCCTAGACAACAACTGCAATGTTGGTAGTACCCTGCATATTGCCCACAGATAGTAACCATGGTGTGATGACAGTGGACTACAGAGGGCATGGCACCCTGTCCATCAGTACAATAGGCACGTACATGCAGACAGTGTAACTTCACTATGTTCCCCACTGGATGCCTGCAACACCTGTGGTGCCATCAAATGTGACCCACAAAGGACATACCATGCCTTAAACACATGCCATGTATGGACAGATGCCACTGACACCAGGGAATACTTGTATCATGCTATCAATGTAGGTGCAGGGTCAACCTGCTGTCCATTACCAGTTCCCGGCACATGAGGCTAGGACAGGCACATCTGCTAACAATCTGTGTACACAACATGGGCGAGACACCCCAGGTACAGTTCCACATGTCACTGTACATGCATGTGGGATGTGTGCACATCCCAGACAGCATTCATGCCATGGACTAAAGAACACATACATGGCAAGCATTGCACAGCAATGGCCACACACAATAGTTGCCTATGTGACTGGATGGTGAATACAGTACCCACCTGTGTGGGCCAATCCAGACACTATACCCCTGAGCTACACTGCAGACCATTGTCATGTGGCCTGATGCCAAGGAATACCCTTCACCTAGCCTTGTATAGCCTTTCAGCACAGTCAACCGCTACACACCCATGAAGCAATGCATGCATGCATGTCTGTACTGGCATCCCGTGTCTGTGTGTGTGGTGTATGATGCTTTCAACTACATTCACACTCACTACAACCCCCAGTGGCATACTGAAGCATGCTGGCTGTCAAACACCTTCACATACCCTTTGCCCATATAACCTCTGGATAACCCCTGTGGTGCATGTGATACCTGCACACTACTATATTGTGGCAAACTAACTAATGTATTCCTGTCCCTGCCAAGTGTGTCAATGTGTGTGAGTCCCTGAGAGAGTGTGGCTGTGTTGATGATGACACCTGTTCATGTGGACAGGCACATGTACTACACTTACCGTATCACTATCATATCACTGCTGCAGATGTCACTCACCATCAAATATATGTTTGGACAGCTCCTCAACATGTAAGCTATGTGTTGCATGCAATAATGGCATAGACATGTGATAGCAATACATAGTCAGTCAGAGGTTTGAAACCCTGTACTGGTAGATGTGTGACACAAACATACTTAGGTTTTACTCTCGCATTCCCTCCCTGACTTACTTTGTCTCTGTCTGTCTCTCTCACTCCCTCTCTGGTGGATGTGGAGAACTAAACCTGCTTTGCTTAGGCAGCAGCATGTGTTCTGTAAGTGATACTCATGATCAGCTGATGGCCTCTGCATGAATTGCAGCCCTCCTCTAGCTGATTACATGTGGAACAGCTGTGGTAGCATTCCCATTGCCAATTGCATGGAAACATACTCCAATATCTAGGAACATCATGTTGGTGTTGAGCTTTTTCATTCACTGTGAGCAGGACCTAGAGCTGGTGTTTGGCAAACAGCATCACAGATGGATTTGGGATTCATCTCTAATAACATACACTGTGGAAACATGCTAGCACACAGGAGGGGGATGTGTCTGACATGACTACAGAATGTAAGTGTTATTATTCTGCATTTGGAGTAATGCCAGTTTAACAGGGTGTGTGTGGATATGGCTGGTCTACATGTTTTAATACCTGTCATGACAGTGATGTGTTTTTGAGGAAACTCCCATCTGTAGGGTCATCTGCAGACTGGGCAGTGTGTGGTGCCTTTTGTTTCTTGTGTTACTCACAGAGCACCTATCTGAAAACTGCAGAAGCATAGTGTGAGGTTTGCAGTCACTACATGGTGACAGCCATGAGAGTTACTGACTTCATATCCCTCATAGGACATATAGGTTATCACAGCAACATGTCAATATTGGCCCTGTGTTTGTGCCTCCAGCTACATCTCTGTCAACCTTTGTACATATGCCATGCAGTAAGAAGTGCATATGTTCTGTACACCATTATTTATTGATATATCTGATAACAAGCCAGTGAGATATCAGACTGCTACACTTGTTTTATATATAGTAGGAGTTATATTTGATTACATAACCTGGGCATTCTGCGGTTGTGTGTACAGGACTGATGTCTGCGTACTTATGGTGATTGTCGACAGTGTGTGTATTGCGAATATGTACCTTTTCCTGTGTACAGACTGTGGTAAATGTCATTGTTCTTGGTCCTGTTCTTTTTGATGTTACATGCTGCTCCAATGTTTGGTAGCCTATCAGCTTACATGTATGTAAGGTCAAACACATGCATGTCCCATACCGCAGACAGGCATTGGACCACAGTGTGTAGTGGCCCAGTATATGTAGGGTTAGTGTGTCAGTGACACATATGAGGATGGTATTGATCAGACAGTCCATATACTGTAATATTAAGCTAGCTTACCATATGTGGCTGTGGCGGTGTTCACATTGGCTGTGGTTATGCACTTTCACACAGGTGTCTGTTACTCTATGTGTGTGACATGCCGGTAGCACCTGCTACATTTGCAGGTACATGTGTATTCCCCCAAACGAAATGTAGGCCAGTGTTGTGGCAGTCTGCCTTTAGCCTGCACAGTGCTTTGTTACATGCCTAGCAGCTTAGTGTACTTACCCAGTGTGATGTTATGTCCAGATATTTGCCAGATGTACTGCTGCCGGGCCAACATAACTGTCATGTATTTTTGACAAAGGAGTGGGATGCTGTACAGATGTATGTCACTAACTAGTGGGTAGTATGTGGCCATGTGACCTCTGCACCAATGGTTATTATGTGTCAGGACAGACACAAATGTGTAAATGCATAACCTATGGGGCAAATGTATTCCAGTATTTACATGATATACCCATCTACATGGCTGTTAACATCCACATTGTCAGGCTTGGTCCACATGTCTTGCAAGCAGAGGTTCTGTGTATACCTCTGGGCTGACCAGAGTATGTCAGACTGTCCACATTTATTGGCCATATCTCTGCTGTAGTCCACAGGACCATTACTGTACTAACAGTGGTACTGTATTATGATGTCCTTAAGATGTCTGTCAGTAGCCAGTGGCACACATGCTAAAAGCAGATGTGACCTCCCACACACAACATGTCTGTTAAGTCAACCACTACTACAGTAGCAACAGTCTACATATATACATGCAATACATACCTGACATATCATTGCACTAAGAGGTTGGGACTATGGGGCTGAGGTAGGACTCCACTCCATGTTCTGGACATATGGTTAACATTTATGTATATATAATTATATAATTATCCATATATATATATATATATATATATATATATATATATATATATGTATATATATATATATATATATATATATATATATATATATATATATATATATATATATATATATACATACACACATATGCATATTGACATATACATAGATATATATGTATGTGTACACACACGCACATGCACACACATACACACACATGTATATATATATATATATATATATATATATATATATATATATATATATATATATATATATATATATATATATATATATATATATATATATATATATATATATATATATATATACATACACAGCAATATATGTCTACACATATACAGACAGAGATACATATGCACATATACTTATGGATATCTACATATATATTAATAATAGGTATATCAGAATAGATATAGATGCACATATAGTTATGCCTATTTATGTGTATATATATATATATATGTACACATAGGATGTGCATACATATATAGCTATATATACATATATCTATATATACATATACACACACACACACACATATATATATATATATATATATATATATATATATATATATATATATATATATATATATATATATATATACACATGTATATAGAAGAGATATACACATCTCCATATATATGATGCATTATACAGATGTGTATACAGACATATATATGATATACACGTGTATGTACATGTAGACATATATCAACATATGTATATGTATATATCAATATTCCTGTCATGTGTAAACATCAAGGTTATGTATACCCTCCCAGATGTATCTCACGGTATGTATCTGATATGTGTACATAATGATAAAACAACATATGTGATGCAACAGTCATATTAATAACAAGTACTTCACAATTGTGAAAGTAAAGGAAATTGTTCAATACTAATCAATATATGTATTGACAGATATATTGGAAAAACAACAGCTGTCTTCACAGTGGTCATGGCATAGTGGTTAAGTGTTGTAACTGTAGTGTACAGGGTCCTGTGTTTAAGACTCTCAAGGGTCATTTATTTTGTTGCTGGGCATAGCTACAGAGTGATTAAGGCAATTTTAAGCAGTTGTAATTAGGTTTCCCTGGTTTGTGCTTAGGTAAGCAATGCTAACCTCCAGTTACAGTTTCTTATACTCAGCTTCCAAACTGCTTATCCTGTGTAGGCACTGCTTATACCCACACAAACAGGCTTAAACCCACTTACTGCTGCTTAAATATGCTTACTCCTGCTTACCCCCACACTAATTTCTTTAAAAGAAAAGAAAAAGGGGTTGATAGGAAATTGGTAATAAAGGGGCACAAAGAGGGAAAGACATTAGGGAAAATAGCTAGGGATGTGCAGGACGGGTGTAGGGAAGGTCATATACACTGAATTTGGAGGTAGATCTGGACACTCAAACCCTTGAGCGAGGGGTGAGAACAACAATAATATGCCAATTAGACCAGATGATATGTGTCTAGTGGACATGTGTGCGAAATGGACAGCTATGTATGGGGCGAGATTTTTTTTTTGGAACAGATTACCCTTTTTTTTTTTTTTTTAGGTGAGAGTGGGATGTTGGGGAGGGATAGTAGGTATATTTGGGGTGGTATCTTGGGTAGGTTAACAGACAAGACAAACAAGATGCATACAGGAGTGGTATACGACACATGTGGGTGGTAAAAACCTTGATGGGGAGGGGTGTTGGGAAATTGGAAGCCTATGAGTCCCCTAGTGGAAACAGTGGGACTGTGGTCCCCACCCATGGGCAGTCACCACTGCACCTTTACAGCCCCAAGGGTGGTTTTGCTGGGGGCTGAGTCGGAGAGCCAGGCCGACCATCTAGTCACAACATGCGGCCCTCGAGCTGGCATAGCAGATCTCCAAACTGCTGATTTAGCACGCTAAGCACCACGACCCAGACCTGGTGATGGATGACAGGTTCCTGTCCGTGCTGCTCCTGGGGGGGGTGAGCCCCAACCCCTGAGATGGTTCCACCCGAAGGTGGTGCAGGACCAGCAGATGAGGAGGTCCCAGGTGGGGCCCCAGACATGCTGGTGCCTGGAGCCAAGGCCAGGTGAGATGGGACAGGTGGGTCCGCTGGGACCCGCATTCCCATACGTGCTATCGTGTTTATGTTTTATCAACATATGTGGGTTAGTAATAGTCAACACATTCCAAGATTAGGTATAACAGCATGCATAGATATTCCCATTAACCCAGACACCACATATGGAACAGTTGCATAGCAAACAGAACACATGTATATATGGGACCACAGTGATAATTACAACAGCATGCAGGTACATTGATGGCACCATGCCACCAATGTTGGAGTATTTCAACATAGCACATACATAGAAACAGATTTAAATAATTATCAAACAATTGGACATATGTCCCAACATTACTGTGAAGTCATCACGTACCAATTGAGTTGGGAATTTAGTTTATTGTTGTAGATATGGTGGGTGGGGGAGAAAGATCTCAATTAACAACTAGTATAATCCTGTAGTTCGCATTACTTTCCTAGTCAGTGCTGTTATCTGTACCTTACAAGTATTACTACATTGCCCTATTGCCTTAGTTTGGACAGTGATATGGCTGCCGACAACTATATACATGAACTGGTTTTGCTTGTAGTATAGGTTCATAGGTTCATAGGTTCATAGGTTCATACTAGGCTATCTGCCCAAGGGCATTAGTTGAATAGTTCAGTTATGTGGCTTTTCGCACCCTTTAGTTTGAATAAAAACTATGCCTATCATTTTGCTGCCTGTCAAGCAGTGACGCTGAAGTAATCCCTGGGGTATATCTGCAATCTCCCATCCATTGGTTAAGATTCCTCTTGAACAAGGCCAGCGAGGTGCTCTGCCTCACCTCTTACCTGGTATAACTGTGGAGGAATTGTTTGTTAACACTAACTGTTTCTACACATACTCTCAGATTCCAGGCTGATGTTATGCACGTACCTGCCCATCTCTTTTTGTATATACTCTGGCCATATCTTGACCACATGCAGGTGAACCGAGACATATGTAGACTATTCCCATCTTCAACCTGTAGTGACTTACAACACTCTTATACAGGATTTACTAGACAGTTATATTATGTAGCATAGTGTGGGTGACAGTGATGAGTGATACCTTATTATTTGGAGCAACTGCAACACTCACACTGCCATACAATACCAGAGTAAACAGTATCAGTACAGGGTATCAGTCTTTTATTTCTGGGCACAGTGTTCATATCTGATGATACTGTGGGAGCAATGTTTGTTAGCACTACCTGAATGTTGCCACACAAAGTACCAGATTTCACATTAATATTATGCACTTACACCTCACTCTGTTACTGTACACACTCTGGTCACAGCTTGACAACATGGGGTGTAGGTGGGACATACTTGGCTTACTACTCTCATAACAGTTTGGGGAGTTGCTAGAGTGACATGTTTGTTCTTCTAGATATGTGACAATCACTTGTATTTCTTGTTTGCAGCCTATACATCTGGGATCATCCCAATGATTTCCCAGGGGGACAGAGTGACAGGCATTAGATATGGGCCAATTTACTGGACATTCTGGACATATCTATACAGTTGTGGGGTACAATTCTGTATGCGGACTACTACCACTCCCAGGATTCGAACCATGGCTGTGTGTGCTAAAAATACAGCAGTTCACGTCTCAGTTGCACATGCTATTTGGATTTTGTTGCCTATCTTTTCATTTTTTTCTGTCTATGTCTCTCTCAGTTTTATTAAATGACCTCTGGGGATTACACCAGTCATATACAGACATTTCCTACACATTTTATTTATGTTGCACAGTGTGGGTAACAGTGCTTAATACAACAGTACTATTACATGATTGCAAATCTACATTATCATATAATACCAGAGTAAACACATGCAGTCCAGCATGACTTGACAGACCTTTATTGTCAGGCTATTATGCTTTTATTTACATGCAACCTATATGAGACTCTTCCTGCCATATTCTCTGGTGTAATCCGTACTAGCCTTAAACAATACAGGTTTTATACAGGCAATTAACTTACTACGATTTTTAGATTTATTTCCTATGATAGTACGTGCAAGAGTATTACTAACCTGCCTCGCATCACAACCTCTCCAAGCAACATCCATGGGCCTCCTGGTTTACAGCTTGCTCATTTGCCACTGTGAAGGACATAAGAGGATTATTTAGCCATACCTATCCATAATATACATGAGCTGGCAATTATTAAACAGATAGTGGAGTGATACTTACACACATCTGGGACCTCCCCTGTCCTCCTAGCCTCTTGGATCCACTGATCCAAGAGATCCCCCTTTCACTACTTCAGGTTGGCATAATGATGCCTCACCTGATCACCAGTTTGGGGTATGCCAGTGGCACTGGTGAGTTCATGGGCGAGATGGTCCCAGGCTTCCACTATATTGGGAACTCTGGTACTGGCCCTTCAGCAGTCTCTGCTCATGGTCTTTGGCAGTGAGTCCTGACATGTCTCTGGACTTCTGGATGCCTCAGCATTGCACCTGAAAGCGCACACTCTCTCCCATTCCAGACATAGTGCCTGCAAGGGAAATCTACAACCAGTTATGAGATGTATTCCCACCTGTTGGGTTTAAATAGGCCGATTTTCCACACGTTGCCATGATTGGATGGTTTTAAAAAGGCTAAGCTATTGGGCAAACCTGCTTACCTAAGGTTGGCATTGTTTAAAGGGGTACACCTATGGGCAAATTGAGTTAGCTGGCCTACACATTGCTTACACCTACTAAGCTGGGGTGTGCAATGCTTACCATTGCTTAATATTTAATTTGCATTATATTTGCTTTTTGGCATTGATTTATTATTCATTACATGTTATATATGTGTCTGGTATCCATGTTTCATGTGTACTTAGACTGTATGCGGTCCTTGTGTTTATTAGGGGACTTCAACTCTTTATTACAATTACATACATGTGTACTTAGACTGTATGGGGTCCTTGTGTTTATTAGGGGACTTCAACTCTTTATTACAATTACACCTCACATCTGGGCTTACTGCAGAATTCCATTTCACATATTTATGTTATGCAGTAGGTTATACAACATAAGACTGTATGTAGATTCCTTTCACATATTTGATTTTCCTATAGTGAGGATTTGTTTGGTGATACCTCAGTCATATGTACTGCTGTGATAGCTTGTGGTTAACTACTATGACTATAGTGCACAGGGTCCTGGGTTCAAGACCTGCACAGGGTGTTTATTTTGTTTCTAGCCAGAACAGCAGCTGTTGCATACAGAGAGATTAAGGGACTTTTAAGCACATGTAAGCAGGTTTGTGTGGGTTTGCATGAGGGTAAACAATGCTAAACTTCGGTTAAATATGCTTACAGAGAGTTAGCTTCAATATTGCTTAACCTGTGTGTGCATTGTTAACCCCTGTGCAAACAGGCTTAAACCCACTTACTAGTGCTTAAATATGCTTACTCTTGCTTACTACTGCTTAATAGTGCTTACACTTGCTTACTAATGCTTACTCCCACTTACCACTGCACCAATTTAGACAATAATGTCTAATGGTTCTTGGCAAGGTGGGAGATTTGGAAGCTATATGGAGTTATCATTCATTACACATTTTACCTTCCATTTGTATCCCTGATTCCTGTGTACATATACTGTATGGGGCACATGTGATTATCTGTGGACTTTGCAACATTATGACACTGACACCTCACATCTATATTTAATGCAGTACTCCAGTTCACAAATATATGTTATTCAGTAGGTTATGCAACTAAAAATATTGGTCATAAAGTGATTTGACTTGGAAAATGGATTGTGCTGCAGTGGGACCGGGAATGACTGCTTGTAAGGTGAATGCTCTGCCCACTACACTATTGCTATATTGCTTCATTTGCATATATCTTGCTTTTTATGCTCTTCTACCATTTAAGCTGCATTAACTGTAGCTAAGCGATGGTCAAACCCATGCAGCTATGGTAAATTAAATCTGTTTCATAAAAAAAATAAAGTATCTTTATATTTTTTGTGTTAACTATTGCTCTTGTACATGTGGGGGGATGTTGCTGGGGGTATGCGTACAACTATGAGCCTTCTCACTCATTCTTTTAGGACTTTCTGCTGTTCTTCATTGCAAGGGTATACATATTAGTTCTCAGACATGCCCCCTGCCCTCTTACATGCTCCATGTAAGATTAGGAGCTCAGGCAGCATGCCTTCATTAATATGCATGGTGCGCTGCAGTCCTGCTCCTGAACAGCCACTTCCATGAAGGACTAAGCTAGTCCTGCACAGAGGAATAGTAAATCCAGAGGAATGTCTTTCATATGGACTTCAGAAAGTTCTGGCAAATCATCCTGAGAATTAGGAGAATTGTGGATATTATTATGTCCTCAGAGTGGAAAAACATTCTTAACTGAGAAAGGACCACTTTGAGGAGCTTCTCAATTTATTTGGCATTCTGTCCCCTGAACAGACAGTTGTTGAAGTAACTGGTCAAACTGGATTAATTTCAATATATGATGTTTATATATAGGGCCATGTACCTTTAAATGTTAAATGAACTCATCACTGTTATTTCTATGCCATGAGGTAAACTCTTGCTTCTGGAGACGTCAGTTTGGAATACATGGCTTTCTGCTTGTTTCATGGGAAGAAGCCATAAAGATATTTAAATCTTTCACTTTACTCGATGAGATGAAAGAGAAAATAGCACATTAGGGATACATACCACAGTAATTATGAACCCCAAAAGAACATGCCACTTATTAGGCATATAATCTTTACAAGAGGATATGTTCGTACTATGGAGTCACATGTGGAACTAGCACAGAAAATAAAGCACCATTGGCATGACTCTCAGTAAATTTAATTGCTTCCAAATTTTTTGACTTTTGATCAGCAGAAGTTACAAAAAGGTGTGTGTGTGTGTTTTTGGTTAGAGACAAAGCCCTCAGTATCCCCTGATTAAGGGTCTATGTCTCCACTATTTTATTTTTGTGTATGATAACTCTGAGATCACAAAAATTCTTTGAAATTCTAAAAAGAAATAGAAATATGTACTCAGACATATAACAATTTAGCTACAAGCTGTTAGCCCATAAGTAGCTGAAATAAAAACAGATCCAAGACAGCCTAAATATGTTATTGAGCTGAAAATGGAACCAAATGTTGTAAATCTTGGAAGTTGCATGAGTCCAATAAATACAGCTGAAGGAGAAAAACTGATTCTGTAAAATTTGAAATGCATCTGTGGTGCTAAAACTAAAATGCAAGTTCTCCCTCTGTGTTAGTTTTATGGCAAGTTATAACCTTATCTTATAAAGTATTAAGGGTCTCTCCATCTCTGACACGTGCATAAAGACTCTTTTTGCAGTGTAATTGTCATGCTAAGCATCTGAACTGCACACTTTTTCCACAGTGGTATTTTCAAGTGTCTCTTGTAGCCGGTAAGAAAGAAATAATGAACTTCCTTTTCTAGGAACAAGTTGGTATTTAAAAACTGTGCCTGACATCAGTATCTTAACTCCTGACAAATGGCTCCTGCTAACCCCTAATCACTAGAAATTACAAAGCAAATATCGGTGCAAGAAAGGTTATTACATTACATCCTTGTTTTCTGTTAGTGACCCAGCAACGGCACTCCTTAATTTTTTTCTACTACCAAATGTGTAACATTATTTTGCAAGGTCACTTTCTGGAAGTTCAGCTGTGCCTATAACCTAGTATGTTAAGAAAACAGCTTAGTGGGTTAAGGGCAAGAAAAAACAGCAGTAGTGGCAGGCATCATGGGATCTCTGTTTAAATGCTTTTCCTCCTGGGACAGTAAATTACAACTGAATCATGAAAAGGGGCAAAGTGGTTTGTCACTGCTTCATAATGATTACTATGTAGCTTATCAATGTATAGTAAATTTTATGCATCTTAAAGCATTCTGTCATCCATTTATCTTATATGTCACATTTTCTTCTTCTTCTCCTTTCAGCTGTTCCCATTAAGGGTCACCACAGTGGATCTATGGTCCACAGAATGAGTGGCAGTATTGTTTACGGTGTTGAGTTGCCAACCCAGTGTCTAACCTTCCTCAAAAGGCACACACAAGCACATCTATGACCAGTTTAGAATGTCCAGTCTAACTGCAGCATGTCTTGGGAATGTGGGAGGAAACAGGAGCATCTGTAGGAAGCCTATGCGAACACAGGGAGGACATACAGACTTTGCACAGAAGGCATCCCAGCCGAGAATCAAACCAATGAAACTTTTGCTGTGAGGTGGCAATGCTTAAAGCTGCATCACTGTGCTGCCCGTTATGATATACTGTCATATGCTCTTTTGAAATCCATCCATGTCACATGTAGATTCTACCCCTTTTATATCTCTCTCAGGATTTAGTTTAATAGATGATCTTTTGGTCCATACAATTATTTTTATGCCTTTTGCTATTGACACACCTAATTTTTTTCCCTGTAAATAACTGCTGACTCTTTCTGCGTTAATTTTAGTACCATAAATTATATTTTGTTGTTGTATTTTGTACTTAGGATGACATGTAGATTCACTTTTACGGGAGAATATTTTTTTTGTTAACCAGAATGATCCTAGACGTATTTTCAGGCAAAAGCTGCATGCAACAGCCAGACCTGGAGTTTTCCTTTTATGAGCATTTCTTAAAACTGTCTCAGTTTCAGTGGCTGATGTTCATATCCTCTATCTTGCACTTTGATAGTTTTGTCTGTGACTTTGCTGTAAAGACAAATTAAATGAAATGTTGTGAAGGGCTGATGTAATAAAAGGTAGAGGTGCCATGATATCCCTGGTGCATGTTCATCAGTAAAATACATCTTATCTGCTATGATTCAGCCAAAGTATTAATACTTTTGGCTCAGTTTTGCCTTGTTGTTTCTAGATTTATTGATTTTCTTCTGACCTTCCTCATAAAGACAGACCTGCTAAAGAGTACATCAATGATTAAATAACTGAAACAAGCCTATATAGAGATACATTGGTACCAGCTTATGAAGTCTAACTACAGATCAACTGTTACAAAAAATAAAGTGCACCCTGTTTGAGCCCTCTGCAATATTTGCTAAAGGCCAGCAGTATACTTTTATGCTCAGAGGCTGACATATAAAGATTATATACTACAGCCAACCAACACTTTTTGACATTAAGAAGCACTCTTATGGAACTAATATTTTCTTAAAATGTATTTGTTTCTGAAAAAGGGTGATGTGGTTCAAAAGATTAGGGTGGTTCTATTGTAAAATGTGTTATTTCATTGGAAATTAGTGCATGTGAAAAGAGTTTGGCTCATTGGCTAGGCTTAAAATGGTCCACAAGTGCAGTTAGTTTAGTATTAACCTATGAACCTAATCATGTTCAGGGTCTCACTCTCTCTGATGCATGCACATATAGTCCTTTTTTGCAGAGTAGTTGTCCAAAGACAGTGGCCAAGAAACAGTAGGTGCCACCATATATCAGCATGCATATGTTGAAAATAGATCTAGTACCACCTGTAACATGATGTTTTCTATCAATATAATAACAGCTATGAATGAAAAATTGTGCTGTGATGTGATTTATATAGATTTAACTTCAGCATTTGACAGGGTCATACACAAAACAATGATCAATAAATTAGTACAACTAGGTATTGATGTACTGTTGATAAGATGGATCTGCATGGCTTACAAATAGGACATGGCAAGTATCACGCACCAACTGGACAGGTGAAATCCTTGGTTACAGTCAAGATGTCCCACAGGGCTCTGTCCTAGGCCCTTACCTGTTTAGATTGTATCTTTCAGACCATACTTTTTCATCTGAGGTGTTCTACAGTCTATATGCTGATGACCTGAAATTGGGTAAACTGATTACAAGTGTTACAGATAAGGCATGTCTGCAAAATAATTTGACTAAATTGATCATTTGGGAACAAAAGAATAATATGTTGATAAATACATCAAAAACTAAGTATATGAGATTTGGGAGACATAAACTGAAAGGTGAATATTTAAGACAGCACACAGTGATTGAAACTGTAGACTCATTTAAGGACCTGGGTATATGGGTAGATTCAGCTATGAGTTTTTCTAATCATATCAACCAATTGGCCAATGATAGTTATAGAACTATAGGTTGTATAAAAAGATTTATAAAGTCTAGGAAATCAAACATAATGAAGTTATTGTTTGTTAGTTACATTAGACCCAAACTTGAGTATGGAATAACAATATGGAAATCCTATAGGAAAACAAGCATGAATAAAATGGAAGAGTACAGCGGAAATATACTAAGGGCATCCATGGATGTGAAAATCTAAGTTATTTTGAAAGACTAAAATATCTGAACTTGTACAGTGTCTCTTACAGATATTTAAGAGGAGACCTTATTCAGGTATATAGGGCATTTAGGGACAACTACCTCTGGGAATGTTTGGGGTTACCAAAAAGTACTAGAGAATCATCAGATAACCTGTGTAGGAGATTCTATAGGAATGAGAAGTGTACTAATTGGTTCTCTGACAAAGTAGCTGATGCTTGGAACAGACTATCAAATTACATTAAAGCAAATACTAGTTTAGATACTTTTAAGAACAGCCTGGACATTTATTATGGGAACAAGGGTTTTGGCATATTGGCAAGCTAGAAGGGCTTAATGCCTGTGCTTGAAACATTTGTATGTATGTATGTATGTACCAGTGGTGGTAAGGATTAAAATCTATTGGACTGTCTCCAGATTTCTGACCACATCTAAATAATTAAACAAATAAAATCACTGACTGAAATTTTATAATGAAACTCGGCAGCAAGTGTTTATGTTGGTATTTTTAAGCTGTAGTTCAGTTGACGCTATGCTCAACCCTGTTGCTGAATTTGGTATACACCAACCTAAGTATAATCTCCACTCAGGGGATACCAGAATGGCAGACTGAGTAGCACCTCAAATTCCAAGAAAAAATGAATAAGAATGCATGTGGCAGTGCATGAAACAGGTGATGGAAAGTTATAGAAGACATTTGGTAAAGCAAGCCATTTCATATATATATATATATAAATGATTTCAGCAAAATAGTGAAATGAGTTTTAGGCAGTGGAGTATTTGTAAGTTGGAGTAAGAAAATAATAATGTCTTTTTCTCAGGTAAGCTATGGATCTGTGCTGTCCTTACTGAGTGATAAGACTCAGTTTCCTTCCTTCCTTCGTACTGTTCCAAATGACCACTTCCAGTCCCTTGCACTGGCTGAGCTGGTGCGTTACTTTCAATGGACTTGGGTTGGTATCATTTTTACAGACAATATACTTGGGCAAATTGGCAGCCAAAATGTCAAAAAGCACATTTTGAACAAGGGAGGTTGTGTTGCATTTAGTGAAGCCATTCCCCTTTACTACAATGAGAAAAAAATCCTCAACATTGTGAACATAATAAAAACATCCTCAGTGAATGTTATCATCATGTACACTAGCATGGAGACCTTGGTTATACTCATGGAAGAGATTGCACTTCAGAATATTACCAGGAAAGCCTGGATAAGCTCTACTGGCTTATACTTCTCTTCTGATTTTACAACAGAAGAAATTCTAAAAACTTTTTCTGGAAACATTGGATTTGCTCACCACAGAGGTGAGATTCCTGGCCTCAAAGACTTTTTGTATAGTGCCCATCCTTCAAGATTTCCTGATGATATTTTTATTAAACCTTTTTGGGAACAAGCATTTTCATGTCAGTGGCCAAAACAAAACAACACTTTTCAGGAGAAAAAATCTAGCGAAACAGCTGACCATATCAGCACTTGTATGGGTTCAGAAAATTTATCCAAACTCGATATCACTTTGTATGATGTGCAAAACTTTAGGTTTACATATGGAGTCTATAAAGCAGTATACGCTTTGGCATATGCATTAAATGAGATTCATACCTACAGTACAAGCAATCTAACTACTAATTCAAGTTACCTACAACTTAAGTATCTTGTGCCATGGAAGGTAAGTATAGCTGGTTGCTGAATTCAACTACATATTGACTGTCATTTATTTTTTGGAGTGGTATGTAAGCAATAGGTCATTCCAGAGTGCATGATGTTTTTCACAAGCTTAAGATATAAGAAGTTGCCTCTGCACCTATATTTCTGAATGAGAGAAACTCAAGGGAAGTTTGGAATAACATTTGTCAAAGATGTAGATATAAGGTAAGTTGAGAATGTGTTATACGCTTTTTATAGAAGGAGTAACAAGTTATTTTTGAGGTATGCGCTTTTGCTGAATACTGGATTCTAATTTGGGGTTTATATCTTGACTACTTATGAAGGAAAATATTTGAAAATTGCATTATTAAATCATTTTAGTATTTTCACATAAGCACACACATACAGTATATAGACTTTGATATATAAGTATTTAACTTTTATCACATCTAATTTTTATACTCACAGTACTTGTATACTTATTGAAAAACACCATTACATAATGACTGTTACGTGCAGAGCCATCCAACCATCCTAAATTAATGCATTATCCAGAGGTACAGAACATCTAAAATACAGAAAATGTTTTATTTCTTACTGAGGCAAGAGATATTAGCGTGTTATTACCCTACTCACACATTCTGATCTGTAGGTTATAAAAACTTGTCCTTAGACTGCCTTTGTGTATCAAATAACATTTTGTGTATATTTTACATTTAATAAATATCCAAAATGCAATTAGTGGTAGCATTTGACAGGGTCATACACAAAACACTGATCAATAAATTAGTACAATTAGGTATTGATGTACTGTTGATAAGATGGATAGCTGCATGGCTTACAAATAGGACATGACAAGTATCACACACCAACTTGATAACCAATTTCAAGATTTTTGTGATCTGTGTACCTAAGGGCTTGTGAAATTAGTATAACCTTAACTAATATATAGGTGAGATTTTACACACAAAAAGTCTGCTTACAATTTAATTAAAAGGTTTATTTTATAATCTAAGCAATTATGTATGTTGGGAGGAATCTAAATCTAAGTTTACCTAGCATCTGTGTGTTCCAGAATGATTTAAATTGTGCTATTTGGCACTATAACCTTGCATACAGTCACTTATAAAACATAATGCTACCTTTTAGTAGCAATACAATACAATACAATACAGTACAGTAATATTACTTCACTGGGCTTTCCATTTTGTATTATGTTCCCATTATGTGTTATGCCTTCATATTAGACTGGCACTTGGCTGCCTGTCTTACAAAGACAAATGAAAACTCCAGCCAAGCTGGAACTTCTAATGAGTGACCTCTCAAACCTCTTCAATCAGAGGCACATGGGATATATGCAAATTAATAAATGTAAAAAAGCACACCAAGGTACCAAAAAATCACCAGTAAAAAGTCCAAGGTACCTAAAGAAGGGAAATACAGCCACAAAACCAATAAAAACAGCTTTATTCCAACAAACCAAACCACATTAACGTTTGTTAACAATCTCCACGTTTTTGTTTGACGTACTTCAGATGCAGACTGAAAAAAAATACAGTTTTTATATTCTCAACAGTTAAAACAATTGTTTGAAGTACTTCATCAGATGCAGACTGAAAAAAAATACAGTTTTTATATTCTCAACAGTTAAAACAATTAATCAATTATCCAATGACTTTTAAGGAAACTTTAACCCTTTAACAGTAAGCATATAGTAAGCATGTGAACTCAATAATTTAAATACCAATAAGACTTAATAATGTATGCAAATTACCCTTATGAACATTCAGCTAATTGGCGATTCTGAACGCCCATGACTTGTTTCCTCATTTTAATGGACAATTTCAGGCCAATAAAGCCAAACCCCACTAGTTGTGGATATGCATATTTTGGCCTTGTTTTGACCTCATCAGCACAGCACAAGCAGAGTGTTTGACTAAGCATAAGAAACACAAGGCTGTTATCCACAGCTAGTGGGGTTTGGCTTTATTGGCCTGAAATTTCCATTAAAATGATGAAACAAGTCATGGGCATTCAGAATCGCCAATTAGCTGAAACACCAAGTATGCATAATGTTAATTTGCATATATCCCATGTGCCTCTGATTGAAGAGGTTTGAGAGGTCACTCATTGGAAGTTCTAGCTTGACTGGAGTTTTCATTTAGCTTTTACTGATTAGTTTTTTCAGTGTGACTTTCTCACTTATTGTTTTACTTTGTTGTTTGGGATATTTTGCAGTCACTCTAATGATAATGGACATCAGCTGGGTATAACAGCCCCGTGTTTCTTATGCTTAGTCAAACACTCTGCTTGTGCTGTGCTGATGAGGTCGTAACAAGTCCAAAATGTGCATATCCACAGCTAGTGGGGTTTGGCATTATTGGCCTGAAATTGTCCATTAAAACATGGCCATTCGGAATTGCCAATTAGCTGAAACACCTGGTGTTCATAAGGGTAATGTGCATATATCCCATATGCCTCTGATTGAAGAGGTTTGAGAGATTACTCATTGGAAGTTCCAGCTTGGCTGGAGTTTTCATTTAGCTTTTACTGATTGGTTTTTCAGTGTGACTTTCTCACATTGTCTTTGTCTTGCAAAAACAGGAATTGAGCAATTTATGTAATGTTGGAGTGACTGAAAATTGTTAATTGTATATTGCATGAAAATAAAGGAAAGGTTGCTATGGTCTGTTTTCTTTTCTATTACTGAATATGTACCTATGTCACCATTTAAATAAGAAATATGTATGATAAAAGATGTAAAAAAAAAAAAAAGCTATTTTCAGTGATAGCTGACACATTGTTCTTTCACATGCCTTAAAGTGTTGCCTTGAAATCTCTTTTGATCTCTTGCCATGTTTGAGTGTTATCTGTCATTTTCTTTTATTGCTTTAGTACTGTTTATTATCATTTGTTTAATGTCCTTCTTTTCTTCACTGGCATGATTTACATTGCTGTCTGGGCTACCTTGCCTTCGCACTGTGTATTTAAGTGTAGCCTGACCCTTTCCCATTCTACCTATACCATTCATTTTATTTCATGACTCCTGGCATTCTGCTCTACCCTCCTTGGCTTGTAGTGTTACTTGATGATGAATTTAGGTTCATAGGTTGGTACTAGGCTATTGGCCCTAGGGCCTACACAAGCCTAGTCATAACAATTCCCTGGCTATTTCTTCCCACACTATTTACTTCCCTGGACACCTGTCTAGCAGGTGTTCTAAATATACTTAGCCCCATCACAATAAAGAGAAATGGCCAACCTTCCTGTGGCTATCCTTAGCACCTAAACACCAGATGAATCAAAGTGACAATGCCTGGAATATCTGGGCAAATATATATATTAATCAATAAAACCTCTTCTACTTTACTAGCATATGCACAATGAAGAACCTAACAAAATGTATCACCAAAGATACGATAAACCTATTACTTGACCAATCAAAACACATACACTAATAATGCAACATAGCCAATTAGTTAGTTCAATGCCCACTTTATACCGATGGTACAGTTGATAACCTACCAGGCCGATAATTAAGCTCTTGATTGATCTACATGAACAAATAACCACCTCAACATTTCTCCTTCCAAACAGTTCTTATAGATTGCGTCAAAAAATACCTCAGAAAATAAAGCCTACCACAACTGCCCGTGACAGTCTACCTGACAAATAACTTAAAATAGCTGCTGAGGCAATTACATATTCAGTATCAGTTCTATTATATCAATCCATATCTAAAAATAAAGTTTCCTAAATGCAGAAAAATCCTTCATTATTTCATTGTACAATGGCAGAATTAACACTCACCTTTCAAACTATAAGCCGGCTGCCATTTTATCTCCTCTATCAAAATATTTAAAAATTGTATTCATATGCATCTTGTTAACAATCTAATAGATAACCAACTTCTTCAACCAAGACAGCTTCCATCCTCATCACAGCACAACTACTGCTTTGCTGAATTTTGTTAATACTGTCAACACCCATAGTAACACTTGAAGTCTAGTCTCACCATCTTCCAAGACTTATCAAAAACCTTTGATACTGTCTCAAACCAGAGAATCTCATCATTGGGGATCTCCAACTCCTCACTGAAATGGTTCCATAGCTACCTCACAAACAGAGCACAAACAGTGAAATGGAAAAATGATTTCTCCACCTTGTTGCAGGTAACTATTTGTGTTCCACAAGGATCTGTACTAAGCCTCATACTTTTAAACACATTCATTACTTACCTCTACACTGTTCCAAAAAATGCTACCAGAGTTTAATAAGCTGATGACTCAAATGTAGTCTACTTTTCCAAAACTCAACTTCAAGACCTTATACATCAGTCCTTGTTCAATGAAACGTGTAAATAATTTGCAACTATGTTCTAAACCCAAAACATCTAAAATACTACTCTTTACCCCAAAACATATCTCCACCAGAAAATCGCTATTCACAATAACTTCTGCCAACACCTCATGAAAAACTTCACAAAATTACTTGGTGTTGTCATGGATGACATTCGACCATCATGTACCACATGTATAAAAAATTTCATCAAAAACTAGATACATTAGACAGTAAAAATCTGCCTCACTGCCATAACCAGAAGATGTACAGCCTCTACATTTTACTGTTATTTTTCTCTATGCTGCCCCAATCTTCACTAACCTTCAAGTCTCACTACTGTCCAGACTTCATCAATGTTATAGTAAAACAGCCAAATCTGCAGTAAACTGTAACAATAGAACACAGTTCTTACTCTCTAGCACCCAGAGAATTAAACAGTTTAGAATGGCCATATCACCTAGTGTTTCCTCAGCTAAATACTATACATTGACTTTTGTATAATCCAGAAAATTTCCCAGGCATTAAATTAATACAATACTACTCTCCTTATAGAATTTTATGCTGTAGAGAAAAATAACTGATCACTATGACCAAATTGTCAGATACTATTGGTGACCGTCTATATTCAGTTGTACAATAATAGCTCATTGCTATTCAAAAATGTGCATGCTGATTGTTCAGTTCAACCGGTGTCCCTGTTGTGAATCAAACATCTACCAATAGAAAAATGTCTGCCTCTGAAGTACCATTAGCTGCGGGACTTGTATTAGTATATGCTACTGAGGCATATATCTCAACTGTCAAGATATTTTCATCATTTTTGATCTGTTCCTCATAAAGCTTTGGTTTTCTGACAAATCCCTGAGGAGTGAAGTCACAAAATAACATGCATTTCAATTTTAGACTTCATATCCTTCAGACAATGCACGATAACACAATTTTTGTTCTAGCCACTTTCTAAGCTTATAAGTGCAGCATTTACAATCAGCCCCTATTTTGTGGTCTTTGTCTCCCTAAGAGGTTGAGAGGTACATACAGAGGGCAGAGCAAATGGAAGGGCAATAAGGTGCATTCTGCAAAACTAAAGAAACATATCTGATTTTCCTTGTTTTTCTACCCTGCCTCTCTCATACCTCTAAACTGTTCAGATTTTATAGTTATTAAAAAAAAAAGAACAGAGATATTCCTTTCTCTATTGCTTGTTTTCAACAGCAGTGATGTATTGTGCAAGTGTGGGAATGTAAGTCCCATAAACATGCAGAGTACATCAACAAACAGAAAAGAATGAGGAACACTAAGGCTCCATTATATAAAGACATTATTTAAGAAAAATAAGCAATTTCGTCTTAATGTCATTGTGTAATATTTACCCATGGCTGAATTGATTTAATCACTCAGGCTTTGCCTTCATAATCAAACCAAACAACCATGGGTAAATTCTCTATATACTGTATACCCACACCCACTCATAGGTTGTTGCTTAAATAGTGTAGCTAAACTATGCAACCACATCCCAATAATGCTAAAATCCATTTAGAATGTTAGTCCACTTAAAACACAACAAAAATTAACCTATCAGATCAATGGATATGCTCCTATATATCTTCAGCTTGTCATATTGTCATAATACTTCGCTTCACTCTGAATCCTATGCCCTACATCCAGTCTTTACTATTACCCGAATAGTTTAATTAGCATCTCTGAACCATATGCATAGATTTGTGATGTTCACCACCCCACCTCTATTCATCCAATATAAACTGTGTGATAGCCATATGTCTCTAAATCTGTTAATACCCCACTTCTCAACTACAGTATGAACATTTTCTCCCATTCCTTGCTCCTTCCCCTATCTATATCTGTTTGAATTTCTAAGCACTAATCACACAATCTATTATGTTTGACAAATACACTAATACACCTCTTCAAATATTCAATGATAAACAATTAAATGCATAAGTACCTTTTTATAATAGTTGCATTTTTCATATATATGCAGTTGCTAATGTATATTACTTGATGTCTGTTTAAAAAAGTTTGTAATATGTTGCAACTTTTTTCCTCCCAGGCTACCACTGAAAAGCGTTTTTGACTAAATTGTTGGTCAAACCCAGTAAACAAAAGCAAAGTAAAAACATAGTGTCTCCTGTCTTAGCATTGCACTTGTGATATTGCCTCATACTCCTCTAGTTTTAGTATAATGATTTACTGTACTGCCCTCCAATTGCCTGTTTTTCATCAGTACAATATGAAAATGCATCTCCTGTCTGGGCACAGCATTGTGCCTTTCGGTACCATTGGCATTCCTCTTTGCTTTCTTGGTACTATACCTTCTAGCATGGCAACGAGATTAATGGACAGGTATGAGGCATAACTAAAATGAATGGTGCATACCACAAACAGGTGCATGTCAGGCAATATTAAAGGTACAGTGCAAAGACAGGCTAGGAGAATGTCACTTATACATAGTACCCTTTATTGGTACATGATAAACCTTCTTAAATTTCACTTGAAATTGCATACTCTGCTATGGTATTCTTCCCCAACTCTGTACTGCTGTCAGATGCTTCTCAATTTACAGATTCTCTTTCAAAAGACTGTACTCTAGACATTTTTACCTAATTCAAACTGCTTCCTGTTGGTCTTAATCCTGGTTTCAAATTTATCTTTTATATCCCACACTGTACTCAAAAACTTACTGTGATCTACTGCATTTGAAAATACAAGATACCTCATGGTTGCTTAGCAGTTGCCTTGCCTTTTAACAAGTTTGCTTATAATAAGATTTGAAAAACATTTTCTCTGAGTTTACATGCAAAGTAAAGCAAGATTATCCCAGAATCTAAAAATCTGTATTTGGCCAAATTTATAAAATATACTACTGTTACCTTCTTAAAGGGAATGGCTGGCTTGAGCTGCCATAAAGTCTGGCTGTAATCTAGCCTGTGCAATTCTTTGAGGGAAATTCAAAATAGGTTGTCATTCACAAAAAAAGTCCTACTCTCTTTGTGCTGTAACTGTTCTTTAGATACAACTCATTGCTATATAACTATTTGCTTAAGATAAATTAGTAAATCCTTTATTTGTGTGCATGGCTGAAAGGGAAACAATATAAACTATGTATGTCTAGAGATGACTAATTGTGACCACTACAGTTAATCACTGATTTTATAATTTGTATATCTAACTTCATAATTTGCTTGTGATGTATTTAATTTATTTTCTACTGAGTTTTCCTAAATGGGTGTGTACTGATAATGGGTTATGACCAGTCAAAAGTTCTCTATCAGAAGTTAATCACTGATTTTATAATTTGTATATCTAACTTCACAATTTGCTTGTGATGTATTTAATTTATTTTCTACTGAGTTTTCCTAAATGGGCGTGTACTGATAATGGGTTATGACCAGTCAAAAGTTCTCTATCAGAATGTAAGGCACAGTAAGTAAGTAAGTAAATAAATAAATAAATAAATAAATAACATTCTGTCAAACACTGAAACAATTGGTTTGTCCTCCAGGAAGGAAACACAGACTGTTTAAAACTAACCAGGTCTGTAAAACAATCCCATAATACATGGAGGTAGGTCAATTAATGCTGTTTTGAACACTTGACTTATCTTGCCATGTCACACACACACTCTTGATAGTGATACAATAAAACAGTTGTACAATTTGACAACTACTACATCACTTGAAAGATTCAGGGATTGGTCTACCAGTGTCCAAGTAAACGACATATGCAGTCTTTTGGGGGATTCATGTCAGTCACTCAAATATCCCAAATGTTCACACAACACTGACAATCAGAACATCAAAAATGACATCTGGGGAAAAAACTGAGATCACATTAGGGTGAGGAAAGGGAACAATTCTTCAGTCCTCGCTGTGTCACGATCACAAACTTTAGCTTTTCTATTCATTCTTATGTTCACATTTCTGACATCTATGTTTAGGTTTTGACACTCGATATTTACTACTGACACAATAATCATGCACATCATGTACCCATCTTTTAGGCAGATGCTGCACCTATGCTTGTACATAAATTGCATTTGTTTCTGCTAGCCCCTACTCTCTCCCTTTAAATGATGTTAGGCACAGTGGGGTCAAGTGTGCACCATTTTCCATTTTCAAGTGGAATTAATACTTTCTCTGTGTATTAGTGCATCTTTGTTTCTTTTTCATTTAATTTATTTTAATTATTAGTTATGTATATCTGGCATGGCTTAGTGGTAAATCGCTTTGACAATGGTGGGCTGGGTCCTGGGTTCGAGCCTTACAGAGGCTGTTTATTCCCCCCCCCCCCAAAAGGAGAGATATCTATACCAGAGGATTGTAGCCCCCCAAACATCTCCAATGCCCAGGTGAGAACTGCTCTCTCCAAAGCAAAAAACACAGCATCCATGGGACCGGATGGTGTCCCCGGCTGTGTGCTCCATGAACTCAATGAGGAATTAAACCCGCAGTTAGGACAGCTGTTTAATCTTAGCCTCACCTCAGGATCGCCCAACTGTGGTCCCACTTCACAAGGCGGTGCCTCCACCGACGTCCCATTAGCTTGACAAGCCTTATCTGCAAAGCCATGGAGAGGATCATAATGGAACTCATAAATAAAGACATAGGGAACTTGCAGACTTTGGATCCAACCCAGTTTGGCTTTGTCAAAGGCAGATCATGCCTTTTAAACTTGGTTGACTTTTCGAGACAGTCACCAAGGCCATTGATGAGGAATGGCAGTCCATACAGCCTACCTTGACCTGGCAAAGGCCGACACAATACCCCACTCAGGTATCATCAAAAACTCATCAGCTTGAATGTAAACCCATACATCACAAGGTGGGTTGCAAACTGGCTAAGTGACAGAACCCACAGGGTCAGAGTTGCTGGAGCCATGTCAGACTCAAAGCCTGTCACAAGTGGTGTCCCACAGTCAGTCCTGGGTCCACTCTTGTTCGGCATCTACTTTTCTGAAGTACAAGCAAACACAGGAGGGTTATGGCTGACAAAGTTTGCAGATGACTGCAAACTAGAGCCATAGTAAAACACATCTGACACAGATATCCTTCAGAAGGGCCTCACAGAAACGGATAACTGGTATCAGAGCCATGGCCTAAAGTTAAATGCCAAGAAATGCATAGTCATACCCTTGGGAAAAACAAGGTTACCCCTAGCTACCATATAGGTGGCAATCCACTCAGCACAGAAGAAGTCATCAGGGATCTGGGGACCCAGGTTGACAGTAGCCTTGTTTGACACTCATGTTGCTAAAGTAGTTAGGAAAACCTTCTACATTGCCCACCTGATCATGAAGGGATTCACATCTAGATCAAGGGAGGTCATCACCCCTGTACTCATCACTCATTAGACCTATGATTGAGTACAATGCCCCATTCGGAATGTATCTGACCAGACACCTGCAGCAGCTGGAAAGGCCCCAAAAGTTCCTCACCAAAAGGATAAAGGGTCTCAAAAATATGTCTTATGCTGCCCGACTGAAAGAACTCCAGCTCTATTCAGTCTCATACCACTTGCTCAGAGGTGACCTGTGCCTGACATATAAGGCCATGTCAAACCCTGATTTGATGAATATGCTTCACCTCAAAATCTAGATCCCTCAGAACCACAAGACTTAAACCTTGACACGGTTATTAATAGAACATGCTGGAGGGACAGATTCATCACCCAGAGACTCCTATGCTGTGGAACAAAATCCCGGTACATGTGAGGCAGAGCACCTCGCTGGCCTTGTTCAAGAGGAATCTTGACCAATGGATGGGGTATACCCCAGGGATTACTTCAGTGTCACTGCTTGACAGAGGCACAGCAAAATAATAGGCATAGTTTTATTCAAACTAAAGGGGTGGCGAAAGCCAAATAACTATGGGCTAGGCTTATAAATGCCCTTGGGCAGATAGCCTAGTATGAACCTATGAACCTATGAACCTATTTAATATTGACATTTGATTACTGGGAAAGTCCAACTGGGTAGGAGTCCATTTTCAGCCAAACAATAATTTTACAATCTTCAAAAATACAAACAAAAACTGTAGTCTATTGGTTAAGAATAGATACAAGATATGGCAGAGATTTAATATTTAGAGAAATGTTAGCAAGTTTATTAACAAATAAAAGGTAAATTAGTATAATACAAACAGGGATTGGAATATGAAGTGAAAGAAAAGCAGGCTTAAGGTACATTTAGAAAAAAAGCTAGGAGGAAAAGATAGAAGCAAGGGAGAAAAATAAGGAGAATAAGGGTATAAGGTCTGAATAGATACTTGTTCACATTTAGGGATATAGTTTTATCCTGGAGGTGAGCAAGAACAGAGCCGGCCTTTAGCTAGGAAGTCTTTCATAATGGTTTTGAAGGAATGAAAGGAGGATATTGACATGAAGGATACAACTAAGGAGTTTCAGCCCTTGGCAACATGGTACAAATATAAACAATGCCCAACAGATTTAATAGGTTTGTGGACAGACAGGAGTTTTTGGTCATTGGATCTTAATGACCGACTGGGAACATGCTTCTGTAGACGTTGTGACAAAAGGAGGTATGGCCAGCTTGGCTAGCTGGAATTTTGTAAATAATTATATGTCATTTGTGAATATGAAATTAATCTATACAAGATGCGTGTGTTACAAATGTATTAGAACTGTATGTCATGTGTATATCAAACTGCTCTGTACACGTTTGCGTTGAAAATGTATTTGTAAGGTGCTGTGTTTAAGATGTATCCACAGTGTGCCCTACTGGAAGAGAACAAAATGCACATTCACTATTATAACTGTTTAAATGTATATATTTTAACAGTGGAAACTGGAATACAGAGTGTTAACTTCAGTCCAGCAAACTGTAGAACAATATTTGAAATTAAATTACTTTATAGGCTATCTGACAGGTTTCATTGCAGCTAGAGACATAAAGTCTGTTTTGTCATTGGAGTAAAATAATTGCTACTTTTGAAGCATGAAGGAATGTAATTGTTTTATGACTTCCAGCATCTGCCAAAGATCTGAGCAAAAGCCCTTGTATGAGTATTTTTACAGGTAGATGCTAAATACTGACAGCTGACAGCAATGAGGGTTTTGGCTTAAGAACTAGAAGTCAGATGACCAGAAATGATGTCTCTTAGTGAGACAGAACATTCTGCATTCTGTCTTGGAACTGACAACAACAAAACCATTCACCATCTCTGCCTATAGCAAGTTATTAGGGTATAGTAACTCTCTTATAGTCAGGAATATAGCAAAGCGTAGTTTAGATTTTGATTTTCTTTATTTGTGTGAGCCTGTACTGCAATATTTCCCACAGTTTTGAATTATGATGTCACTGTGAATATATATTCAGTATTGTCTTGCTCTTTTGCTATTTATTATTAAATATATTTAAACCTTTCATTGTTGCTGATATGTGTAGAGATAGTTAAGTTTTGAGAGTACTTGCATATTTATTTGGTGATACTGTGTGGGCCACTCCTAACAGCCTTGCTCTTGGTGAAAGTACCATTTGTGTTAATGTTAATATTACACAATAAAATTGGTCACCTTTTGTTAAGGACCCTAAAATAGTTGATACAGCGTGACTGGTGGCAGTGATAACTACCTTATAGTCTGGGCAGAAGGGCATAGCTAGTAAACCTGTGCCAACCTTTTCCAGCTGTGTGTGTGTGTGTGTGTGTGTGTGTGTGTGTGTGTGTGTGTGTGTGTGTGTGTGTGTGTGTGTGTGTGTAAATCAAACCTCAAAGAGTGTGTGGGTCAGCTACTTGGGTAGGGACACAAAGCACTGGTTAGACAGAGAGGGTGCTGGAGGTTTTGGCTTGTTCACTCAGCTGAAATCTCAACTCTATAGCTGTGCCAATGGAGATTATTTTTGGTGAGTTGGAAAAAGAGGGAGAAACCAGCTCTGGACTGACTGTGGTCTCTACATGCTCTTAAGGAAAATTACACTTGATGCAGACAGCTGCATCTGGAAATACTGTATGTACATGTTATCATCCTAGGGAATGTTCCCACAAGTGCCAGTGGTGAGGATTGAAGCTACTTGATTACTGGTCCAAGGGAGGGCCATCACATTTGTTTGGCAGTGGTGAGAGCACCACATCACATATTGGGGTTCTGTGGTGAGGATATTGAACTTCTGTAGCCTGTAAACAGTGGTCAGTAAAGTAGGTGTTTGTACTCTCAACCAGCCACATGGTAGACATTTAGACTTTCGTATTATAATAGTTTTATTTATTTTTCGTTGGCCTAGTCAGGGAGAGCTGGCAAGGATGTCATCAGAGGATTATGGCAAGCTGACAAGGAACCAGTTGGCTGAGATGTGTCAAGCCAAAGGACTGGGACATGCCAGCCAGACTTAAACAGGAATGATTGCAGTCTTAACCACAGCTGATCACAGACCAGCAACCAGGAGGACAACTAGACTGGCCTTGAGGATGTACAACTGACAGAAAATGGACAGTTCAACTTTTCCTCAGAGGACTTAAAAATCCATCTGGAGTTAAAGAGACTTGAACTGGAGGCCAAACAGTTGGAACTAGAATCAACAGAAAGGCTGTGGTGTTTGGAGACTGAATAAAAGGAGAAACAGAAGAAATTAGAATCAGTAGAGAGACTGAGACATCTGGAAGCTGAAGAAAATGAGAGGCAGAAGAAACATAAAAAGGAGATGCTGACTCTTTGCCAGGGTCATGGAGGTAATGGAGTGTAACCAAACCCCAGAAGCAATAAAGGTCAGTAAATTTCTTCCACAATTTACAGAGTGTGATAATTTTATAGTTGTATTCATATGTTTGAAAGGGTATGTAAACAGTATAATGTTGAGCAAGGGCTCTGGGTACGGTTCCTGACCCCCTTGGTAAAGCTGTAACTGCTGTTTCTAAATTGTCTGATATTGATTGTCTAGACTATAACCAAGTAAAGTAATGCTGAAGCTTATAGAAAAAAGTTTCATGAGCATAGATGCAAGGCAGATGAAAGTGTGTTTGATTATATTGCTGTGTTAAGCAATTATTTTCAAAGGTTGGTGAGTGGATGTCAGGTCACCATTTTGATGAGCTGGCAGACCTTTTGGTGAGGAAAAAAGTCCTTAGCACTTTGCCTGAGGACATGAGAATCTGGTTGGCAGATAGGGAATGCAGTACCACCGATGAGTTGAGGAAAAAGGGAGACTTATACCTAGCAAGCAGAGCATCACTGCACAGGAAAGGGATACACAGTGCTTTTCCCTGGGTCTAAGGGAACCCATGGTGGGCAGCCTAAACCACCCCAGCAGAGTCTGCCAGCAACACTGATGCCACTAGTTCAAGTATATGGCCAGGATCAAGGGTTAAATGTTTTAAATGTAACCAGTGGGACCTTGTAGCATATAGATGTCCATGTTGACTAGATGGGGAGCAAAAGGTAGGGGAGCCAGCAAGAGGGAATGACAGAATACCAGTGATAAGTTCTCTGGAGATAACAAGGGTACCAAACTACCACAAGAGGTTATATCCTATCTTAGTAGATGGGAAACAGGCCACTACTGAGACAGATACAGCTTCTGACTTAACCATTCTGAAGCCTGCAATGGCTAAAGAGGAGAGATACTTGCTTGGGATGTCTACTCTAGTCAGAGATTTAGGAGGGATCCCATTCCAAATACTTTTGGCTAGAGTTCACTTTGACTGGGAGGGTAGAAAAGGAAGCAAGCAAGTAGGTTTGTTTAAGGAGATCTCTGCAGATGTCCTGATAGGGAATGATTTTGATAATGCAGTACCTTGTGTGCATGCAGTGACATGCAATCAGGCTTGGAGACAAGCATGTGGGTCTTGTAGCCTGGGGGGATCCATATACACTGTACACTTGAAGCCAGGACTAGTGAGGTGACTACTTCAGGGAGGGAGCTACCCTGTAGCATTGAGACTGAAGGTAAGCCACAGCTGCTAGTAGATACTGATGTTCCCTTGGACAGACTGACTGCAAGGGCAGAGGTGAGTAGTAGTACCCAGGCTGACAGTAAGGCACCACTGTCAGGGGATACCAGACTTCCTGTGGAAGGGGAGCCGGAAAGGGTTACAAATAGAGAGTTGAGACAGACTCATCTCTCAGACCCTACATTACAAAACTGAAGGGGGGTAGCTGGGGAGGCACCTGATTCTCAAAGAAAAGGGCAATCTGTATACTGAGACAAAGAGTTACTGTGTAGAGAATGGACCCTGAGTGAAGGCTAGAGGGTGAGAGAATACAGCAGTTGGTAGTACCCAGAGCCTACTGTCTGGCACTTCTAGCCATAGCCAATGACATTCCCTTTCCAGTTCATATGGGCATAAAGCATACCAAGAGCCATATAATGCAAAACTTTTATTGGCCTGGATTTCCGGGGATTCAACAGGGTACTGCAGGTCCTGTGAGCAATGCCAAAAAGTAGGCAAGGCAGAAAACAAAGTCACATCTCCTTTGGTGCCTTTTCCTGTGATTAAGGAGGCATTTCAGAGGGTAGCTATGGATATTGTGGAGCCTCTGAGTACCCCAAGTTCCACAGGGAAGAAGTATATCCTTGTGGTAGTAGTTTGTGCTACCAGATACCCTGAGGTAGTGGCTCTGTCCTCCATCCAGGCAGAAAAGATGGCAAATGCTTTGTTAGAGATTTTCAGCAGGGTAGGTTTCCCAAAAGAAATATCAACTGACAGAGGTGTCAAATTCATGTCAGACCTGCTGGCCTGTCTGTGGAAGCACTGTGGGGTGATGCACCTAAAGACCACTGCGTACCATCCCCAGACTAATGTTCTTATGGGCAGGTTAAACTCTACACTAAATACCATGCTATGGGCATTTGCAGACTAGTTTAAGAAGGGGGAGTGGGATAAATATTTGCCCCATCTATTGCTTGCTTACAGAGAGGTGCCCCAAGAATCCACAGGTGTTTCACCCCTTGAGTTGCTGTATGGTCATAGGGTGAGAGGACCTCTAGATTTGATTTGCAATGAGTGGAAGGGTGAGTGTGAATTCCATAAGGAGTCTGTTGTAGTTTGTGTCCTAAACCTCAGGACAAGGCTCAGGGAACTCATGGACTTGGCCCAGGAGAACCTGGCAAAAGCCCAACATCAGAAAAAGGTCTGGTATGACAGGAATGCTTGAGCTAAAAAGTATGCTGTGGGGCAGCAGGTCATGTTTCTCATTCTTGTCGGACACAACAAGTTGCAGGCAGCTTTAGAGGAATCCTTCAAAGTGGTAAGGAAGGTCAGTGATGTTAATTACCTGATAGAGCTGCTAGGTAAGAGGCAGGGGCACAAACTGCACCATGTTAACATGATGAAAACTTAGCATTATAGGGAGGCCCTTATACTAAGTATTTGCAGTAAAAGGTAGGAATCTGAGCTGGATCATTGGCTACAGGAAGTCAGCCAGCAAAATCCCAAGTTACTATGTAGAACCTAGGGTTGCAAGAAAACAATATGACAGTGCAACACTGTAATGGGGTCAGCAATGCAAAGGCAGTGGGGATCTCAAGACAGGGAATGGGATAATTTATTCTCAGGCTCATTCCTCTCAAGCAACGTTTCTCAATGGACACTTGAAAATCTAGCTTGATTCTTCGAAGGGGGGAAGAAGTGTGACAAAAGGAGGTATGGCCAGCTCAGCTAGCTGGAACATTGTGCATAAATTATATGTCATTTGTGAATATCATGGGGTCATAGATTAGTACTAGGCTAACTGCCCTAGTGAGCCATTGTAAGCCTAGCAAATTACTCCATGTGAGTATCAAACCCAGCACCTTGTGTCTGAAAGGTAAACACCTTAACCATTAAGCCAACATCCCACCAACTAAACTTTACAAGATACTTGTGTTACAAATGTATTAAACTGTATATCATGTGTATACCAAGCTGCTCTGTACAGAAGTTTGTGTTGAAAAGTTATTTGTGAAGTGTTATGTTTAAGTCATTCACACCAAAGGAGCTCAGGAAGTTTGCACTGTAACTTCCAATGGGTGAAGCCTAAGCCTTTTGACAGAATCAAATTGTGTCCATACATTTCAAACAAAAGTTCATATCTCTGGAACCATATGGGTTAATAAAGAAGTATAAATGGCAAAGTCTTCAGCACAAACTATTTTTATAATGGTAATATTCTTTATGTTCTATGTCTTAAACTGAATTTTATAAGTCAAAGTAAACACAGTCACTATTACATTTGTAATGTTTTGTAAACAACTTATAATAGCTCAGCAACCATTCAAGTTAGACACGTACTAATCAGCAGCATTTTATTTATCTGCCTGATAGCTTTCATATGAGGCTAAGGAGTTCTGTCTGTGTTACTTGGTTGTTGACATATTTAGAAAAATGTGAAAATTATATCTATATAAATTAATATCATAAAAAACAACAGTTAATAGCTATTTACCTGCACTAGACAGAGGTCAAATATTAATGCAGCTGAGTTTGCCATTGTATAAGCTTTAAGATGAAATATTTTAAAACCTTGTACGTAGCATGGTTTTGGAATTATTGATACAAATATGAACCAGCAATATTTGACACCTAGAGGCATTAGTAGAAATTAACTGCAGATGCATCTGAAGGCGTCACTTGGATGTAATGAGTATCCACATTGTGCCTTACTGGAAGAGAACAGAAATGTACATGCACTATTGTAACCATTTATATGTATATATTTTAACAGCAGAAACTGGAATACAGAGAGTTAAGCTCAGTCCAGAAAACTTTAGAAAATTGAAAATAGATTAATTTATAGACTATCTGACAGGTTTCAATGCAGCTAAAGACATAAAGTCTGTACTGGGAAACTTTCTGTGTTGCCTTTGGAGTGAGCTAATTGCTACTTTTGACGTATGAAGGAATGTAATTGTTTTATGACTTCCAGCATCTGCCAAAGATCTGTACAAAAGTCTTTGTATGAGTATTTTCATAGGTAGATGCTAAATACTGCCAGTTGCCAGCAAATGGGGGGCAGTGGCCTGGGAACTAGAAGTCAGATGACCAGAAATGATGTCATTCTGCAAGCTGTCATAGCAGTAATATTTTAGATATTATTTTGAGAAGTCTCTTAGTGAGACAGAGCATTCTACATTCTGTCTTGGACCTGACAACAACAAAACCATTCACCACATCTGTCTTGCTCTAATAGTATGTTATTAGGGTATAGTAACTCTCTTAGATAGAGTCATGAATATAGTGAAGCTTACTTTAGATTTTCATTTTCTTTATTTGTGCGAGCCTGTACAGCAATGTTATTTTAAATATTTCTTGTGGTTTGAATTCTGATGTCACTGTGAATATATATTTAGTATTGTCTTTTTCTTTTACTATTTATTATTAAATATATTTAAACCTTCCATTGTGGCTGATCAGTGTAGAGATATTTAAGTTCTGAGAGTACTTGCATATTTATTTGATGACACTGTGTGGGCTACTCCTACCAGTCTTGCTCTTGGTCAATCTACCATTTGTATTAATATAAATATTACACAGTAAAGTTTGTCACCCTTTGTTAAGGGCCCTAAAATAGCTGATAAGGAGTGACTGGTGGCAATGATAATTACCTTATATTCTGGGCTGAAGAGGGCATAGCTAGTAAACCTGTGCCAGCCTTTCCCAGGTATGTGTGTGTGCGTGTGTGTGTGTGTGTGTGTGTGTGTGTGTGTGTGTGTGTGTGTGTGTGTGTGCAAATTAAACCTCAAAGAGTGTCTTTGTGTCAGCTACTTGGGCAAGGACACAAATCACTGGCTGGACAGAGAGAGTGCTGGAGGTTTTGCTTTGGTCACTCAGCTGAGATCTCAACTGTATAGCTGTGCCAGTGAGGAGTCTTACTGGTGATCTGGAGAAAGAAGGAGAAACCAGCCCTGGACTGACACTGGTCTCTGTGTGTTGTTAATGAAAATTGCACTTGATGCAGAGAGCTGCATCTGGAAATAATGTGTCTGTACCTGTTATCCTCCCAGTGAACATCTTCCACAGGTCCCAGTGGTGAGGATTGTGGCTCTTTGCTTACTGGTGCAGTGCTGGGTCATCACAGAAGTGCTTTTACTTTGTCTGTCCTTCTGTTATCTGTTTGTGTGTGCTTTTTGCTTAGTTGTCAACTTACCTAACTCTCTGGATAAAATAATGATAGATCCCAGTGCATAAATGCATTACAGTAATGGCATTTTTCGATACACAATAAACATCTAACTGCAGAACATTCCAAGTTTATACTTTTGTTTTAAACATCTAATAACTTAAGAATAAGAAATCTTATTACAAAGATGTAGTACTAATGCAATATTAATAAGTTATAATTAAACATGTAATAGCTTACAACAAGAAATCTTTTATTACTATTAAAGCTCACTCAAGACTCCGCCATAGAATACTGTGATGAAAAGGATGGTTTGCTTTTTGCCTTCTTCTAATTCAAATTGCTTCATTTCTTTCTATTTTGTATAATGTGGTGTCATTTATTTACACCATGTTTTACTAGTGTTCTGCTTTCAATTGCTTAATTAAACTAGGAAAGAGACAACAGCTGTGTCTCTTGTAAGTCTGTTGTCGCCCTCTAGGTGCCCACCCCTTATGTTTATTTAGCCATACAACTGCATGGTGCTCACTGCAGCTATTATGATATCAACTCATTTTTCTATCTTATCTTTAAAATCTGCAACATCTAGTCCAAGGCCACCAATTATCGGAGAGCCTGCATTCTGCCTCTCAGCAGTCATCTTGGCATAACTGATTCTGTTATACTTCTGGTGACAGAAGAATCATAAGGACATTATTTTCTGGAGACTGCTGATCACAAGAAACCCTGATAATTGCTTCATAGGTGTCAGCTTGGAACTTCTGCTTATATTTTGCTCCTAGTGAGAGAAGGAACAGAGGGCATTGATTCATAACTATCTCCAATTGTAAAGGGAGTGTTTGTGTGGGACCTTCTTCAGTGGCCTCACTGCTATTCAAGGCATCTACCAGGAATAGTCTACAACAAGCCTACAGACCTCTGTATAATTGGGGGCAAGACTGTTGATCACCAGAGAGTCTGTGGCTTGCTTCTCCTCTTGGAATTCATGCTACTGTTTTTGCTTATGGTGAGGGAAGAAGCAAAGGGGTGTTGTATCCCAGCAGCGTGAAGCTGTGGTGAGAACAGTACTAGTAATAGCTAGGCAATCAGACAAATACCCTCTTCATCATTCTTGACAAAGCTCATTTTTTTCTTTTTAGTAAGTACTGCTTGATTAGCTGCTGTCCAGTCTTAACTTCAGAATATCTACTTAAATACATTATCCATAAATCATCAGAGCCTACTTATTCATTTTCCTTCAAGGGTCTTGCAGTACTCTGTATAGACACAAACACCTTGAGCTGACATTTTTCCTGTAAAAGCACTTTTGAAATTTCACCAATATCTAGCTGCACATAGGGCAACTAGTTTGCAGTGACAAGCACTGCCCTAGAGATGCAATCCAGATATTCTTGACATTACGTTATATTCTCACTACAGTCTTTTAATCAATAAAAAAGGGCCTGTTACCATGGATATGAACTTTTCCACTTTGTTATCAACTTGATGGATATTGGCATTATGAGAAATTGCCTCATATTTACTGACAACCAGCTAATTATCAGACTGATAAAGTATGTGAGAAATGTATATACACAATGCCACTGGAGGCAAAGCTCTCATATAACAGCTCTCTCAATGTCAATTAGGTTGTCAGTAATACTAATTTGCACACATCATACAGCTCAAAGCAGACACACAGACCTACATATGCTGTGGCACTTAAATGTAACCTTTCTAAACCCCAAAGACCTCCTAGAACAAAGTACACATGGCAAATACCTTCAGTAGTCCAAAATGCACTCTTTCAAAACACCGACATCAACACATGCAACCACATTTTATGGAGTCTGTACTTCTAAACCCATAAGGCAAGCACCACACAATCCAACATTCTGGTCATTGGAGACTCCATTGTGAGACACACCAATGTTCCTTTTACCAAGCTGAGTAAGGAGAAAGTTAGGCAGTTGCTTATTGTGTGCTCTGATCTTCCACTCAGATCACTGGACCACAAATTCCAGTATGACTTTCACACTCCCTGTGGGTGTAAATGACCTGACATGTACCTCCCTAGACTATATGAAGAAAGACATCATGGAAGTCTCAGAATATGTATACCAAGCTGGCATGAGCCTAGCACTGGGCAACATTTTATCTTCTGCAAGAATTATGCCACAATAGGAACAGAAGATGACTGACTTTAATAATTGGCTTAATTTCTGGTGTCATTCTAAGGAGGTGCAATATTTGTCAGCATTGAAGGAGATGGTCAACAAACCATGCTGCTTTGCCAGAAATGGTCTGCACCTCTCCCCTCTAAGCTTTCAAATATTAGCTAAATTAATTGTCCTCCCTCATAATGCCTTTTTTAGGCAAAGCCAAACTGAGAGTATTTACAGTATAACAAATAAAAAAACAAGAAAATCTAAAGGTGTTACTGCTCATTGCTAGGAGTCAAAACAAGAAACTCTACTCCCTACTAGCTCTCCTCACCCTAGACAATACTGACATCTGTGCAGTGAGTGTGACATGGTTTAAAGCCATGGAGATCACCAAGCAGTACTAGACTATAATGTTTTCCACACATTTAATCTATTTACTACACAGACAGGGACTAAGGAGGAGGTGTCTCAATTTACATAAAAAATAAATATTCCTCAAGGTGGTCAAACATGACAATACACTTGAGCTTCTCCATGTTCAGATCACCATAGTCAAAATCTCATACCATTTGCTTGCAAGCTATAGCTCCCCTTCAGTGACCAGAAAGCCCATAACATGTGTTTAAGCATGTTGAAAACACACGCCTTCCAACCCAATACCATATTGATGGGTGATTTAAATTTCCCCATTATTAACTGGGAATTGTATGACACCAAATCTGCAGGGACAGAGATTACTGTTTTTTTTTAAACACAAAATCCCTGGACCAGACTGTTAATATGATGGCCAGGGGGACAAACATACTGGATCTGATTCCTCACTAATATGGTAAATTACTTTACACCTCCCTAGTGTAATGTCTTCCCTGGTAAGGTCAGACTACTAAATGTTCTCCATTGAAGTAAAAATAAAAAGAATAAAACTTATCTAATGTTAACGTCCTACAATTAACTGATAACCTGGCAAAATGTCAAGCTGCCATAAACCCTGAGAACACTGCTGCCCACATGCAACTATTCCCAGAAACCCTATATAAGCATATAATAACTTCATAGAGGCAGCTGTGCTGACCAGGAAGAAGTACAGAACTAACTCAAAAAACAAGCCAAACTTGTGGATTCACAACATCAGTAGGCTGTATAACAGAAAGATGAAAATCATGGCAAAAAATTAGGAGACATGGCACCCAAGAGGAGAAAAGCACCCTCATCAAATAAACAAACACTTCAGAAGACAAATAGGTAAATTTGACCTCCCAGACCAAGGACAACCATAAAGCACTTTGGCTATGTCCAAAACCTCAAAGGCAATACACAATTGTGTGCAGAGCTCATTGTTAATGGGTGGGCAGCTATACTGAACAAGAGGATGTAGCAAATCTACTGGTAGACAAATTCAGCTCTAACTTTACTCTTCTCTCTCCCTCAGTCTCCCCTCGGGAAATACCATCAAATAAACCTCCCCCACTACAACTAGAGAACAGATCCTCAGTGTTGCAAGGCCAAGAACACTGCATTGATCGATCCAGACAATATCCCAGGATGCCTTTTAAATAGCATAAAACAACCTATCAGGCCACTGGAACTACTATTTAATTGTAGCCTCCAAACAGGCTTCATGCCTCTTGAATGGAGAACAGTAGCAGTCATTCCTCTGTGCAAAGATGGGCCTTCTACAGACCCTGTAAACTACAAACTCATAAGTCTCAGTAGTCTAATATGCAAAACCTTGGAAATGATCAGTAATGACATAGGAAAACTCCAAACACTGGAACCAACTCAATTTAGTTTTGTCAAGGGCAGGTGATGCCTACTAAACCTACTGAACTACTTTGAGAAGGTCAGCAAAGCAATAAATGAGGGCAAAATGGTTCACACTGCCTATCTTAATCTGGCCAAGGCATTTGACACAATACCCCACTCCGGCATTGTTGACAAACTTGAGTTAGTTATGCTACCGAGTGGATAGCCTGCTGACTCAGTCAGGACCCAGGAAGCTAAAAATGTGGAGTACACCTTTACAAAGAGGCCAGTCACAAGTGGAGTCCCTCAGGGAGTGGTCTTGGGACTGCTCCTTTGTGGCAGTTACGTCTTGAAGTCAAGGCTAACATCAAGGGCCTCTGACTGACTAATTTTGCTGACTACTGCAAATCAGGATCAGTCATTGAATCCCTCCACTGACCTTAATGTTCTCCAGCAAGGGCTGATAAAGACAAATAACTTGTGTCTAGGCCATGGACTAAAACTATACCAAGAAATGCATAACAGTATCCTTCGAGAAGTTTCATCCATGGTAACAATCATTGACAACACAACCTAATGAGTAGACTCTGTAGTCAGGGACTTGGGGCACACAAATAGTAATCTAGCCTTTGACCATCACATGTCTACAGTAGTGAGGAAATCATTCTATGTTGTGCAACCTATAAACAAAGATATGGAATCTAGGTCCAAGGAGTTTTCTGTTCCACTGTATTCAGCATTCATTAGACCCCTTTGTTATGTACCTAACCAGACGCATCCAACAACTGAAATATCCTCACTAAAAGAATGTAGGGTGTAAGCAGCATGTCCTGTGCAGACCACCTCAAAGTTTTATCCCTGTATTCTGTCTCCTACAAGCTGTTGAGGGGAGATCTATTCCTGGTGAACAAGGAATTGTCAGACCTCCACCCTGATGGACCACCTACATATCTGCAAAACAAACAGCACCAGAATTACCTGTTTTAAAGATTTAAACCTTGCCTCTGATAGAATTAAGACATGCTGGAGAGACAAGCATTTATCCAAGGGACTACCACTTCTCTGGAACAGACTCTTCATCCATGTGAAAGAGAGTTCATCCCTAACCCAATTCAAGTGTAACTTGGACAATAGGATGTGTAACAAGAAATTCATCCCTGGTTTGGCACCTGTGTCTCTAATGGATACATGCAGCCTGTAAACAGTTCATCTCCCAGGTCCCTGCTTATACATTTTTCATCTCTCAAGCCCCTGCTTACACTTATTAAGGGTACTAGAACTTGTCAGAGATATGGGATGCATGACAAGGCTTAAAAAAGGCCCTTGTGGTAAATAACCTAGTACACACCTATGAACTTATTGCAAAGATATAACACTGATTTAATAATGGATGAGAATTTATTATTTTGCAGATTATCCATATTCAGTTTTAGTTTTACAAGCAGATAGCTCCAGTATTGAATCCTAAATACCCTTCTGTTGCAAGACATAAATGTGCGCGCACACACAAACACACACACACACACACACACACACACACACACACACTGACATATGACATGCAGACTTAAAGCTAATCACCCATTCACCTGCATCATGTTTTTGTTATATGGTATAAACACCCAGAGAAATATTTTAATTCATTACACTTTACATTGTGAGGTACAGTTACTTCTTTGAAATTGTTTCTTCGATTTGGGAGTCAAAGATGGCTGCTGCTCTGTAAGCACTGCTGATCCTTAGCTCCTCTATTTATCTGGAATAAAATCAACCCAGAAGACAAACCAGAACCTATTTCAACATAATATCTTGAAATTTTAACTTTAATCAGCATTCAAAATAAAATCATCAAGAAGGGGAACCTGATTTAACAACTAAACAACTAAGATTGAAGCAGATTCAGTGAGGCAAGAACAAGTCGTGTGCCTGTGAGACCTTGCATTCTGAATTCTACACACAAACCGGGGAATATCATCACTACAAGATGTCAATGGAAGACAAAATTATGGATACTATTACACCTAAAACTAAATTTTCTGACTTACTATCTCCTGAAAAAGATATAAACTTTAAGAGACAAAAAATAATAAAACAAACAGATACCTCTAAATCTGGAAACAGAAACAAACCAGATCAACCTGCAAACCTAGAGGACATCAAAACAGCTTTACTTCCCATCCAAGAAGCAATAAAGGATTTATCTTTACAACTACAATCATTTGGGATACATTCAACCAAATACTAGAAAGAATGGATAAATTTGAAGCCAAAATCATTAAAAACGAGGAAAAAATATCTTTAATAACCAAAAAAACTGATTCACATGATGTAGAAATACAAAACATCCAAGCAAATATCACAGATCTGGAAGCAAGGTCCAGAAGGAATAATATTATCATAAGAGGCATCCCAGAATCTGTAACTCACAATGATCTGATTTCTTCCATCACTCAGATCTTTACCATTTTGCTCAAAGAAGCACGAAAAGCTCAGCAAATAATAATAGAAAGAGCACATAGAGCTCTGAGAGAATTCCAGATATCATACAAACCCAGACCAGTGTATGCTAAACTTTTAAACTTTCAAGATGTCAACACAATTTTGTTGTCTGCTAAGAAAAATGGTGGATCTCTTACCTAGAATAATAACCCAATATCACTAGCTCAAGACCTTCCCCTTCAAATAAGGCAAGCCAGACAACTTCTTTCCCCTTACTGCAAATTCCTGATTGAAAGGAAAATAAAATTCCAAATGAAATACCCAAACTCTTTAATTTTCCACCTGGATGGTGTTAAACATGTGATCGCTAATCATAAAGAAGCCAAAAATACTTTCCTTGCTGTTTTTAAAAAGGTCCCCACCTTAGAGCGATAAATACACTCACCGGAATGATTTGTGGGCCTTGAATGTGCGGCTGCATGCTTTGTGGTGATCTGGGGTCTGTTGTTGCCTTCTGTCTCTGTGGTGGGCCTTGTTAGGTCTCTGGTATCAGTGTTTTGACATTTTTTTTATTTTTCAAGCCACGAGGAGCTAATGCAGAAGTTTAGATCTGCTTCCACTTCTTCCTTTTTCCCACGATAGGAACCAAAAGCCTCTGCTGCACAGCTACTGATCTTTCTCTGAGATGACACTTCCGGGACATCCAGTCTGTTTAATCGGTCCCCCCTACGAGCAATTACACAGTCGGCTCACCTGAAGGAATACTTCATGGAGCCTGCAAACAAATGAATGGAACATTTTAATTTTTCACGATAACTTTTTATTTTCATGCTGACTATATGAAGTAAGACCTTTTTGCTGTGCTCCTTCACATAGTGGAAAAAATGGCAAACCGGGTTACACCTGGAGATGTCAGATTCTTGCTACCTAGTTCATCAAGATTTACTTTTCTACCAAAGAATCTATATTTCTGCAATTCCTGAAAACTAATTCATCATTTTCATTATTTAAGAAATTAATCAAATTCCCCTCTGACAAACATTGTATAATAACACTAAAACACATCCTCTTTATTGGCAGATAGTGCTCTGATAAATGCACACTTTTTCAAATTATTAAATAAACTTTACTATTTAGCCGTCAAATTCAGAGTTATATCACTGATAACTTACATAAAGCCATCCTTGTCCTCAAACTACTTCAAAATGCAGCTAACTCTGGATGCAGTGGTGGATGCAGAGGTGGACTATACAACTAATTTCTGCAGTGTCATCCTGTCCTTAAGACCTGCTGTTGTGGTGTGGAAGTAGATTGTGTAGCAACGTCCAGTCATGTTCTTTCTTCATTGATTGGATCTGCTGTTGATAGTTTATCTCTGGCTGTTTTTAACCGACTCAATTTAGGCTTCAAATGTTATTGCAGAAGTTTTTTCAGTTTTCAATTTAAACAAAAAAGTTTAATCTTCTTCTGCAAATTTGACATTTTATATTTTGTCCAATGATAGAGCAACAGAAATCCAAAACTGTAACAGATCTCCATTTAAGAACTAAAGTTAACCTAACAGAGAGCTGTGAAGTGAGATCTGAGATCAGTTTTATTTGTTTTTATTTATTCCTGTTATCCAAGTAAATGAACTGGTCCTAAACACTGGGGTATTTCACAGGGGTATATACCAAAACTGAGAACAAATGGTATAAATATACAGTAGTAAGTTATATACAGACAAAGTGATTACCTTAACATTTCATTTACCCTAAGGAAGTATAAAGTGACTAAGACATTTGAAAAATAAGATAATCATACACCAAGAGGTAGTTTCTTTACTCACCAGTGAGTGGGGGAGTACTGCTGCTTTGTTGTCCCTCAGAGGAGTGGTTAGAAGCATCAACTAGTAATTTGTCGGCCACTAGGCATAGCTCCTGTGGGTCCCCCAGCAGAGTTCCTAAGCAGAGAGCAGAGAAAAGCAACTTTCTTGATCATAAGTATTTTTAAACTTTTTAGTTCTGTTTGTGCCTATATTACTGTTTTATTACCTTATTTTCCTGTTTTTGTGAGCTTATATTGTTTTTTGCTTGTGGGGCTAAAAGTATTGTTTGTGTAACAAACAGGCTAATACACTCACAACTTAAGGCCAAACACAATGCCAGACACTACACTGTTGGTGACTCCATAGTCAGGACACACAGTGGCGTGCTCACCAGACTGAGTAGGAGAAGGTCACAGTAAGCTGCCTGTCAGGTGGTAGAGAATCCCCACACAATGCATGCACTCAGGTCTCTCAACAGCAGGTACAAAATGCGACTAGGATAAATGTATCTCTGAACACCATCATACTAGTTTACTCAACACTACCCTAATATAGACTGGGGACACTACTCAAGCCCAAACACTAGCCCAAAAAGTTCCTGGAATTCATAAACTCAAATGCCATGGAACAACTAGTACAACAAAGAAGTTAGCTACTACAAGAGAGAATCCTTTAAAAAAGAAAGATACCGCTGATCACACTATAAGTAAAAGCTAAGAGCTCTCATAAAATCATCCAAAAAAAGAACACAGCATCCATGGACTGACCTGATGTCCCCCCTGTGTGTGCCATGAACTCAATGAGGAAATTAACCCCACAGTTAGGACAGCTGTTTAATCTTAGTCTCACCTCAGACGCACTACGCACTCAGGAGTGGCGCACTGTGGTCCCCACTCCCCTCCAGGCGTGTGCCTCCCCACCGACCTGGAAATTTACCGCCATTAGCTTGACAAAGCCTTATCTGCAGCCATGGGGGAGAGGATCATGGATCTCATAAATAAAGACAGGGAACCTGGCAGACTTTTGGATCCAACCCAGCTTTGCTTAGAGCAGATCATGCAGATTCTAAACTTGTTTTGGTTTTTTTTAAACAGTCACCAAGGCCCATGATTGAGAGGAGGCAGTCCATACAGCCTACCTAGACCCTGGCGAAGGCTATTGATATAATACCTCACTCAGGTATCATTGAAAAACTAAAATGTAAATGTAAACCCTTACATTACAAGATGGGGTTGCCAAACTGGCTGTAGAAGAACCCACAGGGTCAGAGTTGCTGCCGTAAGTCAGAGACAAAGCCTGTCACAAGTGGTGTCCCCCACAGGGCTCAGTCCTGGCCCACTCTGTTTGGCATCTACTTTTTTCTGAAGTAAGCAAACACACAGGAGGGTTATGGCTGACAAGTTTGCAGATGACTGCAAACTGAGCCATGGGCCAAAGTAAATAAATGCCAAAATGCATATAGTCATCTTCGAAAAAAAAAGGTACCCTAGCTACCATATAGGTGGCAATCCCTGAACAACACAGAAGAATTAGCAGGGACCTGGGAACCCAGGTTGACAGTTTCCTTTTCACACTCATATCATATGCTAAAGTAGAAGAGAGATACATTGCCCACCTTTATCATGAGGGGATTACATCTCTAGATCAGGGAAAGTCTAGTCTAGTCTACTCACATCTCATCAGACCAATGATCGAGTACAATGCCCCCATCGGAATGTATCTCTCAAAATCTGTCTTATGCTGCCTGACTGAAAGAACTAGTATAGTTCTAGTGCTACTGCTTGCTCACTCAGAGGGTGACCTATGCCTGATACAAAGGCCATGTCAAACCCAGATTTGATGAACACATGCTTCAAAAAAAAATCTAGATCCCTCAGAGCCACAAGGGCGGAGACTTAAACTTACCTCAGTGTCACTGCTCGACAGAGGCACAGCAAAATAATGGGCATAGTTTCTCCAAACTAAAGGCAAAATTAGTAGTGTTGATGATGATGATAAAAGTAAAGGTGATGAGGAAGATTACAATATGCCTTAGTAAACCACGTGCTTAAAGATTTTCAGAACTATACCAAATGTTGTTGGGAGCTATTATAGATTTCTCCAAGGCACAAGCACCTTGCAGGTGGGTTTAACACAGACAAAGGACTGGTCCCAAAGCCATGGTGTAAAACTCAATGTCAAAAATGCATTATAATGTCATTTGGGAAACTGTCAACTAAAGTTAAATTACTCCAGCGATAAAACACCCCCAAGACTTGACTCACTAGTAAGAGATCTAGGAAAATATGTAGCCAATAATGTGGCCTTTGACCAATATGTGGCTAAGATAATAAGAAAATCATTCTACGTCACCAAACCTATAGGTAAGGGTGTGGCACCCCAGTCCAATACAATACAATACAATGTCCCCTTTGACATCTATTTGACCAGACATTTGCAACAGTTGGAACACCTACAAAAGGTTAACACCAGGAGAACTAAGGGCATGAATACCCTATCCTACACTGATTGTCTAAAGGCTCAGGCTCTCTAGTTAGTCTCTTATATGCTACTGAAAGGGGATCTTTGCCTGGCATACAAAGCCTCTTCAGACCCTGCCCTGATGGATCTGTTATACATGAACAAAACAAACAGCACCAGAAACAGTAGATCTAGATATCTGAAATTTACTTGTGATATAAACAGAACATGCTGGTGAGACAGATATGTGTCCCAAAGGATCCCCGTACTATGGAATAGGTTCACCATCCATATAAAACAGAGTTCTTCCCTGACCCTATTCAAATGAAACCTTGACAATTGGATGAGAAATCATAAATGTACCCCCAGTCTGGTCCCACGTCCCATATGCACATAGGCAGTCAGTAAGAAAAGTATCATCCTAACTAAGACTCCCCCTACAAATCCTTTGTTGTTTGACACTCACTCCGAACATATTTACCACTTTGAATTTCTTTAATAAAATATATAGCTATAAATGGGAGGGACAGCGGCAGAATAAGCTATATCTATAACATATAGACTACCACATTTCAATATAACAACTATAAACTGTACTGCTTGTTTTTATGGGTTATTAGAAAGAGAAATATGATTTCTTAAACAAAAAAAATTGCTGGCTTATAAAATGCTCTTTGCCACACTTTTGTCATATCAGCTAAGTTAGAATCTCTGATTAACACTTTAATTTGTGCATAGAAATTACATCTCAATTGCATCTAAAGGCAGCATTGAAGATATTTTGCTGAATGTGCAGCAACGAGTGAATAAAAATAAACCTCAATAAGTACTGCAAAGGACAAACCCACCCAACACAACATAGGGCTATGGCAGATTAGAGAATTGGTGGTTTCACCTCTGTTAGGCCAGTCCAGGTCTTTGCACTGCTCACTTTTATCATAATATCTTAATTTCCAATCTAGAGGCATGCATCCACACACAATGAGGATTTTATTCCAGCAGTATCACTAATAACGCTCTTCCATATTTCAGTACCTCACAGATGACAGATTCTCGATACAGTATCCTTACTTCATGCAACATGCAAGGCACAATCTAACAGACAAGGTATAAAACCCCAAACAGACATGCCTGTGAATAACCCCAGAGTTACTAAAGCATTTATAAAGTTCACCAAAAGCTTTTAAAGTTTCACTTGTTTAGCAGTCTGCATGTTATCAGTTTTCCACTGCACATTAGACTTCCATGCAACAATGAGATACTGCTTTTATCTCTATTCTCCATTAAACTCTGTCCTGAAACATGCTGTTTATACAAAACCTAGTTAACATGTTATGCTTCCACCTTTTCTATTTTTGAATAACACTTACACATCCTGCCTTTATAAGGCCCAGTTTTAGCTATCTTGCTGTTGGCCCATGAAAGTAGGCATATTTAGTATAAATCTAGTAAAAACTCTAAAAAAGAATAAATAAAAGGGAAGATGTTTAACAGCATTTGCTTTCTGACAGGATCAAATACTCATCACAGTATCCTTTACAGTACAAATGTTTTACTTGATGTAGTATGGTGCTGAGCTTTAATAGATAGAAATGTCAGAAGACAACAAATACTCCGCTGAGAGTCATGTGACTTTGGAATAATATCAAAGCATGAGTAATCCATATATTCCTTTTTGAAGAGCTTATGTAAGTCTCTCGTATGACACCAGAATATTAATCTTTATACTAAGTGCACATGCAGGAATATTCTGTTTTGAAGAACTTGAGCTTTAAGTAATGTATTGATTCTGTTAAACTGCAATATTGCAAACAGTATTAATAATTAACATGACTAAACCAAATACTACAAAATCTAGCTGCAAGAGTAAATTTTCCCCAGCTACCTGATGGTAAACTATACATACTGCATATAAATAAATATACAATTTAACCTTATGTTAAAAGTTTTTTACTGTAATCTTTACCTCAAAATTGAGACACGTATCTGCTGGTTAGCCTTTTTTAAATCCATTCTAGGGATTTGCTTCTATAAGCCATATTTTTTCAAACTGTTGCCTTATTTGATAAAAGGAGAGACATGTTTGCTTGGTTAATTATATGTTCATGTGTGTACTTAACCCAAAGCTGATTGTTCTATCTCTTTAAGATATCTATGTGTTTTTAAACATCCCCATGTATATAACTGAAGATACTCTTAATAGTATTAAGTAAAATCCCTTCTTAGCCCACAAGAAAACAAAATGAGACACAACACATTTCCTTAAACTTCCGTACCAACTGGTAACTTAATACCATGAATAAAGGGATTAAACTCCTTGCTCCTGAGGATCTCTTATAGGAAACATCAGCACTATATAACATATAAGGGTAACATTAAATGTTTTGGATGATAGATTGGCTGACTAAAATGTTGAAGATTAGAACGAGACAACAACACTTATATTAGATTGTTAAAAACATACTTATAAACACTCAAACATGCATCCACGCTCACACGCACTCATACACTCATATTTTGACACAATTAGCTGTAAGCATAATGTTACTATCTGAATATTCTAGTTTCATACCATTCTGATAATGGAAGGATAATGGCCCCTGTCCTCCTTCAAAATACTTGTTGTGAACGATCATACCAGATGACATGATTGAAGAAATAACAAATGTAGATGTACTAAAAAAAAAAATAATACCTAATTATTCTAAAATACAGTTATGTTTGTAAATATTGGTATATTCTCTTTCGAGGTTGCTTTTCTCATCTAATGTTAATGTTGTAAGATATACACCTTCGATGTTATAACTTCTTTATATTAAAATTTGTTGAGGAGACTTAGGTTATATTAGTAATGCTTTTTAGGGAGCAAGTTTGTGAGGCTTTGTCAAAGTTGTTAAAACCCATGCAGGGTTACTCGCTTTCATTCCTTACCTAATTTTTAAAACACAATATGTTAACACTCTATTGAAATAGAAAATTTAATAACTATTTATCCCCTGCTCTAGTCCTGGTCCTTGGGGGTAGTGGTTTGGCACAGAGCTGGGACGGGAATAACAAGATGCTTTCCTAATTCGATCTCATCAAAATTTAAACAAAAACCATCAACTCTAAATAACTCACAAATCTTATTATACCGACACGCCAAACGCCTCAATGTGGGAATTTGACTCATGGGATATCAAAGGGCTCCAGAATAAAAAGAAAAGAAAACTTTTTTTACACTTCATTTTACAAGCAAAAGTGAACTTTATACTAGTTCAGGAGACACATCTAACCCTTGAACAGTGGTCAGAAATTAGGGAAAAAAATGGATAAGAGAAATTATAGCTTCTGAAGGTAAAACCAATAGTGCGGGGGTAGCTATAATAATTAAAAAGCAATACCAAGACAAAATTCTGGAAACCAAAGTGGACAAAGAGGGGAGGTAGTGCTATGCTAACCCTTTCAACTCCAATTCTTCTTAAACCCATTCTGTTACTAAATATTTATGCCCCTTGTAATAATCAACACTCTTTTTTTGCATCACTATACCCTATTCTAAACCAATTCCAAAACCATTATATGATTCTAGGTGGTGATTGGAACACGTACCAAAATCCAGAACAGGACAAATCAAGTATAACCCTATTGCACAATGAACAAGCATCTCTAGCTCTAAATGAACTCAAATATGACTACAATTTATATGATCCCATTAAATATGGAGATAGTCCAAATAAAACTAGTAATTTTGCGTTCTATTCCAATTGCCACAAAATGTGGTCGAGAATAGATTTCCTTTTAATCTTGGAAGCACTCATTATGTTAGACCCTAAATTGAACATCCACACTAGATACCTTTCTGACCAAAATTACTCTAAATATTAATGAAAACCCCAAAAACTGTACAATAAAAAGAGGTTACAATTGGACCCTGAACCCCAATCTTTTAACCAAAAAAGAAATAATTAATGAGATTCAATCTATCCTCAAGTCAACCCTGTCTAACATTCTGAACTCTCAGATATCCCCAGATATTGAATGGGCGGCAACCAAAGCACACATTTGGGGAATATTCATTAAAAAAGCAGCTTATTATAAAAAAAATTCAACTTAAAGAGGAGCAGGATTTGGAAACTAAAATAAAATTACTCGAGCATGATCTATTAACTAACTTTAATACTCAAACAGAAACAGAACTCTTGAAACTTCAAAGGGATCTCTACCTTCTGCATAACAATAAATTATCCTTTCATGAAACCAAAATGTTAGCTAACTATGCTAATGAAGTCAAAACACCATCCCTAGCTCTAGCCAGGATTATAAATCAAACCAAATCCCCCTCTCAAATATCCAAAATATTTTATGAGAACAAACCCTATACTAAAATGATGATATTATTAAAACCTTTGAGTTAATATATTCACAAACCTATGGAGATCAACTAACACTACCCTCAAAAGAAGTTAGATCACACTTTCTCCAAAATCTCAATTTCCCGAAATTAGACCCAAAACAACAAGAAAAATTAAGTGAACCCATCTCTATTGACGAAATAACCTCAACAATTCAACAAATGAAATCACATAAAGCTCCTGGCCCTGACGGTCTCACTACCGAATTTTATAAAACTTTCTACCCCATCGTAGCCCAAATTTTATTCCATATACTGAATTATATAATAAATAACAAAATCAATGATATACACTTTAATGCATCTAAAACTAGTTTTATACTTAAAGAAAAAGCAGACCCCAAAAACTCAGATAGCTATAGACCCATATCACTATTAAATATTGACACCAAAATCCTAACATCTATACTTGCAAACAGACTGAATAATTTAATGGATAAAATTATTTCCCCCCAAACAATCTGGTTTTATAACATTTAGACAAATGAGTGATAATACATTAACACTAAATACTCTAATCTCATATGCTAATCAAAACAATCTAAACATACACACTTGTTATTGATGCCCACAAAGCCTTTGATAGAGTAAATATCAAATTTTTACTTCAAACACTGCCTTACTTCAACATACCCCAAAAATGTATCCAAATCTTACAAATATTATACAATAGCCCCTATACATCTTTATATATAAACAAAACCTGGTCAAAAAGAATTCTGATTAAAAATGGAACCCATCAAGGATGTCCTCTATCTCCTCTACTTTTTAACTTGTATCTAGAGCCTCTCTTCCTAAATATAAAACAAAATATATATCATAACCCCCCAATAATTTATAACACCAAAATCTTCTTATCTGCTTTTGCTGATGACCTAAATATTTATTGTACCACCCCAATTTCGGATATAAATAAAATATTATCTGCTATTGAATGTTTCCCGATGATATCGAATTACAAATTGAGCCTCAAAAAAACTAACATTTTCCCCTTAAAAACTCCTAAACCAGTCTCCCTTCTAACACTGGTAGGGAAAATAAAAGTAATTAAATACTTAGGCATTACATTTTCTACAAACAACAAAGACTTTTGCTCAAATAACTTAAAGCAAAAATGTCATGACATTTCACTAGACCTTAATAGATGGAAAAATCTAAGGCTACCATTTTTGGCCAACATTTCTGTAATTAAAATGAATGTCTTACCTAGGTTACTCTATATTTTCATGACTTCCCAGATAACCATACCCAATAAAATAAAATTTTTAAACAAATACACACTGAGCTTGCCAAGTTCATCTGTTAACCCCCCCCAAAAAAAACAGAATTTCATATGACAAATTAACGATCCCCAAAAATAAAGGTGGCTTAGACCTTCCAAACTTTGAGACATACTACTTAATTATAAACACCAATATAATTTTATGAATAGCTGAATACAACCCAATAGATAAAGCTTGGTACCCACACTGGCTAAGAATATACCATAACCATATCAAAAGCCTGGATATCAACCCCAAAGCATTACCATTTCTAAACACCAGCTTAATGAAATCCTGTAATTTAAATTTAGTAGAACCCCTTAAGCACTCTATTGCACTAACACAAAAACTATTCAAATCCTTAAACCTTATACAAGCTATGATGACATTACAACCCTTACATAAAAACCCTAATCTTAAAATAAATAATCAGACTTTAAACCTAAGAAACCAATTGAACCTTCCCAAATCATACTTACTGATCCTGAGACAGATCAAGGAGTTATGTACTAGTTATCTCCATGACACTATCACAAGTAATGAAGATATAGTAACTTGTAATGTAATTTGGAAGACTATCCTCTCAACTAAAAATGTATCACATGTACCTACAAAATGATCAAAGACATTAAATTCCAGAAACATATACTCATCTCTGACTATTGGAGGAAAAACCTTTCATCCATTGATAATCATAAATTGAATCAAGCAATTAACCTAACAATAAAATCTATATCCTTTCAAAAACTAGGTTTTACTCAACTCATGATCTATAACAACGCATATTTCACACCTGCTATTCTACATAAATTTAATCCTATAAAATCTCCACTCTGCCCACACTGTAAAGACCAATCTGCTGACTTACTCCACGTTTTCTGGAGCTGTAAATGTGTATTCAAACTTTGGAACTCCCTTAAACTTCAGCTACAAAAGACGGGCTATCAGACATCCACACTCACGTGGGAATTTACTATACTACATATCCTCCCAAATAATATCTCCAAAAACCAAGCAATTACCCAGATTAATATTTTCCTCTTAATGAAACTTTATATAGCTACCAACTGGCTTAACTCAACTAATAACTCTTGGGAGAACTTTAGACTGATGGTGACTAAACATCTTTTAGCCCATAAAATAATAATTAACAAAAGGGACCAAAATATTAAACTTTGCAATCTATGGGAATTATTTTTTAATATTGTTCTTGCATAACCTACCACAAATGATCCTACTTCATTATAACTAAGAATTTTCACAACATCTGACATCCCTAACTCTTAAAAATGTCTTTTTCTCTTTAAGACTTTATTTGTATTAACCCTACCGAAATTATCTCTTTTGCTATGTTGAATTTTGGAAGCATCTATGTACATAGTGTAAATAGTATTGTTTGATTGATTAACCTCTTTTTGTATTAATCTCAATGTATAACAATTGTTTAATGCTCATGTGTTTTTCTTTTATGTTACATATCATTTACTGCTCTGCTTTGATGTTAAAAATAAATAAAAATTATTGAAAAAAAAAAATTGTTTCTTCGATTAAATGAAAACAGCTACAATGCTCAGAAGCATAAAACCCCCATGATGGGAAATCAGTCATAGACCCAATGACCTAGAATGCTGTAGGAATAATGAATATGAATTTTAGCTTCTCTCCTTCACTGTTAAGTCTACTTCTCCTTTCATGTAGTTATGATTGTACGCCATACCTCTCAACTGTTCAGATTTTCACAAAATGTCCAGGATTTTGTCTCACATTTGTTTTTTTTGTTTGTTTGTTTTTTCACTGATAAAAATTTGTAGTTTTCTGGGAAACTACTGGGGAATGAAATCAATAAATAGACAAGAACACAAAACCTGTTCTAGCAGCTTTCTAGGTTCTTAACAGCAATATTTAAAATCTGTCCTTACTTTTTGGCTTTAATCCCCTCATTATAGTTGGCTTTGTCCAGATATCTTGCATTAGGAAGTATGATATATTCCAGTACCTCTTAATGGTATTCACAGTAATATGTAAAGTCTGGCCTAAGATTGTATTCTTAATGCATTAAATTGTGAGTCACAAATCGTGTAGGTCTGACATACGACAATAACTAACATTGGTTCAAATTCTGTTTCAGGACTATCAGACAAAGCAGTGCCTGAATGAATGTGTGAGAGGTCTGATTTCATTTGGGACAATACTGTCCCACACTCAAAGGATGCTTCATCCCCTACACTATGTTTTTGATATATTTAACACCAAGCTTATTGCATCTAGTGGTGAAGATATTTTTTATAATGCAGCATAATCTTAGTTTTCATCAAGTGTGGATTTTACAGTCTGTTGCATGTATTGTCATGCTTTCTAAATGCTATAATAAGCTGCTGCTTGTTTTTCATCTCTCCTTCCCCTCATTTTTACACCAAATAACTCAGTCTGCATTCCAGGTTTACTTTTTCAGCCTTTAGGTTAGATTTGCAAGGCAAGATTATTTTTTCTAAATTTCTTCTGATCCCTTGACTGAAAAGAAGATAATGCAAATTGTAGTAATATGCAAACCTATGCAAACTTAAACTCTATATCTAAATAACACAGTACTGCATCCTAAATATAACATATATATGGTATTAACATTCTTAACATCAGCAAATAATACCTACAAAAGTTTAATATGTGTTGCATGATACTAACTGCACCAATGCCATCACTGACATTTGCCAGGCTAAGTACCACAGCTGAAGCTAGTTTTCCCACTGGTTGCATTGTATTACAAGTGGTATTCCTGTTCCTTTGGAAAATCATGAACTTTTTTCCTGCTGCTGCCTGCTGACTATTGAATATTACTATTAATTGGTCCTCATTCACATTGTGGTTGAGAGCCAGATTTATGAAACATCCAGCATGTAGCCATTTTTTAGTTAAATTGCCTAACCTCTCTCCTATTACATAATATGGCCACCTGCATTACCATAGAAGCACCATATTTTCTCTCCAAGGAGTGTGTATGTCTTCATTCACGCTCACATCATAGAACTACCATCAACAGTTTGGAATTGTAAAGCCTATGTCATCTGGGCCACTGCGAATGAAACCTCTGCTTGTACTGCAGCAATTGGCTTACCAGTGTCACTATCTCTCTCCCACCTGGAAAAGCGAGTTTGCATAAGCCATTTACTTTTGCTATTCCTTAAGTACTACATAGCGCTATTCTCTGGCATGTGATAAGAAACGCCTTATTTGGTATTTATGTAAATGGACATTTAACCAAAAGCACCAACTGTCCGTTCAGCCAAAATAGAAATGTATATAATGTTACAGTCAAGTGATTCCAATGGATACAGGCAATGGAGTATCACTTTCCTGTCTATAACTGTCGTGATTGATAGACTTTATAGATAAAGATACTGACTGTTCACTTTTACCATGCCCATTCTGGTAACTGGAGCTTGCATCACTGCAGGGCACTCCTGCCAAGAATGAACAGGCAGTCACTTTATCTACATAAATATATATATATATATATATATATATATATATATATATATATATGGGTCTACCTGAGAATGTCGACAGATGAGAAGACCGACAACGAAATCACCAACGCCAGAAGATTGACAAGTCAGAAGACCGACGGATGAAAACACCGACGCGGAGAACACCGAGATGAGGAAAGGATGTGTAAGTATGCGGTAGTGACGGACGTTAGGGTGCGAGTAAGGTAAGTGTGCGATGTTGACAGTCTGTAGGGATAGGGGTGGGTTAAGTGAGTTAGGGTTAGGGCGCAGGTTAGGTAAGGGTGCAGTAGTGATATTTTTTGGGTTAGGGGCAGTTTAAGTGAGTTAGGGTTAGGGCGCGGGTTAGGTGAGCGTGCGATAGTGACGGACCTTATGGTTAGGGTTTCGGTTAGGGTTGTAGATAGTTGTGTATGTAAGGTTTAGTGTTTGTTTGTTAGGATTTTGGTGTGCTTGTGTTGTGTGTGTGGTTTTTGGACAGGGATTTGTTTTGTTTGTTGGTTGTTGTTATGATGTGTTGAGTGTATGAGGTGTCGTGTTTGTGAACTGTCGATTATGTGGTGTTGGTGATGTCGTTGTCGGTGTTATGCACTGTCGATGTTGTCAGGTAGATCCATATATATATATATATATATATATATATATATATATATATGTATATATATATATATATATATATATATATATATATAGATATATATATATATATATATATATATATATATATATAGATATAGATATATATATATATATATATATATATATATATATATATATATATATGTATATATATATATATATATATATATATATGGTTCCTCTGCATTTTGTTGAATAATGTTTCTTCAACAAATACAGGGGATATGGTTTAATGTTGACTGTATGGATAGCGGAGCAATGAAAGTGTTGATGGTGTGTAATGTTGAGGCAGATAAGTAGAGTTGGAGGGGTGAGTGTATTTGTGCATGTGCATGCAAGTTAGGGCTAGGGTCGGGAATGTGTAAATGACAGGTGTATGTTTGTGTTTGAGTTTGTGTATTTTAGGATTAGGTTAGGGGATATATATAGGGTGGAATTTATTAAAGCCCACACAGAGCGATTATCCATGTAGGAATAGTGTTGCGGCCCGAACACAGAACATTGCCACCGAGCGATCCATGAAACAGGGCTGAGAGGTGTGCATGATCATGCAAACACAGAGGCATCTGTGGAATGCAAATCATCTCATAAGCTGATGAAAACCATGCTAATGAGGTTGATTTGTGATCCAGTAAGCAGAAAGGCACCTGTGTAGATGCCATGTTGGTGCAAGAAATGTACATGAATACAAACCGTGTATCAGACTGTAAAAATCACATAGGGGCTGTAAAAGGCTAGGAAAAAGGGTGGATATGGTACCATAGACATGGAAATGGCCAAAACTATGGCCAGGGAGCCCTGAAAGCAATGCAAATCATTAAAAATTATTTTTTAATACATATAGTACTTATAAACATGCCATTATGGAAACAAAAGTGTAAAAAAGTCAAAAGTACACATTTGGCAATATAATGCATTAGAGTGCCCAGGATGCAGAGAATTACAAAGGCAGGTGTCGGTGGTTGCTATGGAGGCAGGCCCTGGAGTAGTGCAGTATCTAGGGTATACTCAGTTAACTTTATGTAAATGAGCTGGGGTTACTGAATAGCAAAAAGGGTTACAGTGTCCACAGATACAACCCGTGGTCAGGACAGAACTGTGTAGGTAGTGGTAGAACAGGTAGCTGACATCAAAAGGGGGTGTGTCACAGTATGTTAATGTGGGTTGGTGATCAATAGCACCTGCTTGTGCTCAGCTAAGCACAGCTAAGCAGGTGTGTGTGTCTGATGCTGCTGAGCATGTTTTATCTAGTTTAAGAAAAGTTGAGGGTGGCCGTGAGACTGAGAAGGAGAAGAGTGCTCTGGCCCAGGGTGACCTTCCAGGGGTTACATGAGCTGGAGATTGTAGAGCACTACACAGTGGACAGGGACATACCACAAAAACTCACTGAGCTCTGCCCCTTCATCTCAGACCCAGAGCCAACAGAGGGGAACCCATCCCAGTGGAAAAAAAGGTATATGTAACCCTTAGAATATTAGCTAGAGGTACTTTTCAAAGACCAACTGGGGATATAATGAGGATCTCACAGGAATCTGCATCCAGGGTATTCCAACAGTTTTCAGAACACACAGCCTCAAGGTAAAAAAATTATTACAAAGTAGTAAGTGCTTTCACAATTAAAATAATTTCATCAGACTAGCACATACAAAATATATCAAGCAGATATACTACCTGGCAGTCTATCACATCAAGACAGCCTGTATTATCCAATGAAATCTTACATTCAATTAACACAGGTATCAGGTATTCTAAAATGCAGAAAATATATATAAAAACACCTATATAACTAATAAAACAATATGATTAATACAGAAGTCGTAAATGTCTATTAGTGTTTCAGTTTACGTGCATGAAGGAAACGTTTCAAGGTTACAGCATCAATAATGCTTGGTGGTTTATAAGTTTCAAACTGAAGAATCCATTTCTGCTTAATAGACTCAGTCCTATTTTTTATTTCACTACCCCTAATATTCTCTGTCATAATGTCAAGTGCAAAAAACCTAAGCATATGTTGTGGCCCATTATTTTTAGTATATTTTGCCAGGGCATTAGTCTCTTTCCCATTCCTAATGTCTCTTACATGCTGCTTAAATAAACACATGGTTTTCCCAATGCAGAAGACATTACAAACCTGACAATAACTAAAATAAACTATATTTCGAGTTTCACAATCAGCAGAAAAATTACAATCAACCAAAAAAACAGCCTGTGGATGTCTATAGCTGGAACCTACATGGATATAGCTACAAGCAGAACAACTTTTGCAAGGATATGTTCCCAGTCTCTTAGAATCTATTGAAGTAGTATGCTTATAAGGTCTGTAACACAGTTGTCTCTTTAATGACAAATTATTTCTGAAGGAAAAATAGGGTTTATTTTTTACAATTCCCCTAAAATCATCTGATGCCAGTAATATACCCCAGTTCTTCTTAAAAATGTGACAAAAGACATTTATATCACTTGAGTATGTCAGGGGTACCCTGATATTATTAACATGCAACTGTTAGTCTATTTGTATCTATTTGATCAGAAAAGTAAATGTGTTCATATTTAAAAATGAGTTTTATCTTCAGAAGGTTGGTGTAGCTGTGGGCACAGCCTGTGCCAATAGCATTGCCAACTGAGCTTTGGCACAATGAGAGAATACATTGGTATTGCATAATAATGACTATTCTGGACACATTATTTGATATATTAGATTTGTTGATGATATCTTTCTTCTATGGAGTGGGTCCACTGATTTACTTCACAGGTTTATTGGCTATCTGCATACTACAACATGCTTTTTGAAATTTACGTGTCAGTATTCGAGGGATGAGATCCACTTCCTTGATGTCACTGTAAGGAAGACTAATTTTGGATCTAGAAGTACAGGCCTGTATAGGAAACCAACAAGGAAGAATGCCCTCCTACATAAGAACAGCATGCATCCCAGACATGTGTCTAGGAATGTTATGAGAGGGCAAATCCTAAGACTTATGAGGCTCCATAATGATGACATTCAGATGACAGTAGCCCTACAGTGCTTAAACAAGAATTCCAGCTGAGAAGTTATTCAGTGAAGGAAATAGACCTGTGCATTGAACAATCCTTAAAGAAAAGAGGGTTGAAGGTGCAACCTTACTTTTCCAATCAAATAGATAGAAATACTCTGAGTCAACAGTTACATGTTAATAATATCGGGGTTCCCCTGACATACTCAAGTGATATAAATGTATTTTGTAACATTTTTAAGAAGAACTGGGGTATATTGCTGGCGTCAGATGATTTTAGGGGTATTGTGAAAGATGCATCCTATTTTTCCTTCAGAAATAATTTGTCATTAAAGAGACAACTGTGCTATAGACCTTAAAAGCACACTACTTCTATAGAGTCTAAGAGACTGGGAATATATCCTTGCAGAAGTTGTTCTGCTTGTAGCTATATCCATGTAGGTTCCAACTATAGACATCTAGAGGCTGTTTTTTTTTTTTGGTTGATTGTAATTTTTCCATTGATTATAAAACTCAAAATATAGTTTATTTTAGTTGTCAGGTTTGTAATGTCTTCTACATTGGGAAAACTAATCGTTCATTTAAGGAGTATATCTGGGAGGTTGTTAGAGACATTGGGAATGGGAAAGAGACTAATGCCCTTGCAAAACATACTAAAAATAATGAGCTACAACTTATGTTTAGGTTTTTTGCACTTGAAGTTGTGACAGAGACTATTCGGGGTGATGATATAAAAAATAGGACCAAGTCTATCGAGCAGAAATGGATTCTTCAGTTTGAAGCTTCTAAACCACTAGGCATTAATGATGCTGTAACCTTGAAACCTTTCCTTTGTGCACGTAAACTGAAACACTAATAGACAGTGAGGGCTTCTGTATTGGTCATTTTGTTTTATTAGTTATATAGGCATTTTTATATATATATTTTCTGCATTTTAGAATACATTATGCCTGCATTAATTGAATGTAAGATTTCATTGGGTATTACAGGCTGTCTTGATTTGATAGGCTTCTGGGTAGTATATCTGCTTGATGTATTTTGCGTGTGCTTGTCTGATGAAGCAATTTTAATCATGAAACTGCTTACTACTTTGTAATAAATGTTTTACCCTGAGGGTGTGTGCTCTGGTATCTTGTTATTTCATTTGGTATATGTACCCTCTATCTGATACTGGATTTATTCCACTACTGAGCTTGCTCTAATCTGTACTCTACCAGTTCCTGGATGCCATGCAAGCACATGCCAGTGAGCACATTTATTTACCCCATACCCCTGTGGAGAGGGTCAGCAATATGCATCTCTCTTCCACAGTGTAGCACACTACCCTGAGATACTGGGTGCCATAGACTGCATTCATGTGTACATCAAAGCACCACCCGGTGAAGAGGGTAGGGTCTATGTCAACCGCAAAGGGTATCACTCCATCAACTGCCAGGTTGTGTGCAATGCCCAGGGCATTATCATGAATGTGTGTGCTGGCAGCTATCACAATTCCCACATCTGGCATGCCTCACACCTTTACCAGACATTTGCTGGGGGGACATCCCGTATGGCCATCTACTGGGGGATGCTGGCTAGGCACTACCATGAGATACTGGGTGCCATAGACTGCATTCATGTGTACATCAAAGCACCACCCGGTGAAGAGGGTAGGGTCTATGTCAACCGCAAAGGGTATCACTCCATCAACTGCCAGGTTGTGTGCAATGCCCAGGGCATTATCATGAATGTGTGTGCTGGCAGCTATCACAACTCCCACATCTGGCATGCCTCACACCTTTACCAGACATTTGCTGGGGGGACATCCCATATGGCCATCTACTGGGGGATGCTGGCTAGGCACTAGAACCATAGATGATGATCAGAAATGCACGCACACCTACTGATGAATGCCATAATGAGGCACATGCACAAACTAGGAACATCATAGAGCATGTGTTTGTGCTGCTCAAGTCATGGTTCCACTGCCTTGATATATCTGGTGGAGCCCTGCAGTACTCTCCAGCCACATGTGAACATATGTTCACAATATGTGCCATGCTACACAATATGATCCTGCGTAAACAGTTGCGGCAGGAACATCACAGGGAAGGGACACACAGCCCCCCACTAGTGTCAAGGTCCCCACAGCCACAGAGGGACTCATTGGAGGAACCCCATGAGCCTATCCCTATAGGCAGATGTAGACATGCCCAGTATGCCCTGGCCTTGGCAAAGAGGCAATGCGTAGCACATGCACTGACAACCTGCAGACCTAGGGGCTGACACCTCACTCCGACTCACATACATAGTAAAAAGGATGCCATCCACACCATACAACCTGTACCTTACCATGTATTGGCTGTGTACAGCAAGCATCAGACAGAGAGAACCCAGAAACACTGTTATCTCAACCTCTGATGGCACAAGGTGTCACTCTTCTTTACAACAAATGAATGGGGTAGTAGACTGTGGTAGCATATGTATGGACCTGCTGTATATATGCAAGGGAATAGAATGGGCTACCAGGATACCTGCAGAGAACTGACAGCTGTGTGGGACAACAGAAACTCTCTGTCCAAACTGGCTGACCCTTAATATGAAGTAGGGCCCAAGCCAGCAAAACCCAATGCACTATGTGAGGGAATGACATACAGGACAAATGCTTGACTGTCAATGCTAGAGTCCCTTAGCCCCAATACACCTATGTCCCCCATAAAACTGTAGTCACAGTATATTTGCAAGGTAATAGCAACAGACCACACAATCCTTGGGCTGTCCGAGTCAACCTGGTGGCATGTACCATTTCCCCAATATGCAGGGGTCAAAGTGCTATGTTTGTCTGTGGTTGATATTGTCAGGAAGTAAACTGCACTGTCTGGTGGCTGCTATGGCTTACTGGATAAGTACATTACCATGGTTGATGGGGTACATGGTTTGAGACTGGCTGCACCAACTTTTTTGCATGTGAGCTACACCTATAGTTGGAGTTCTACAGACTGTCCATATGTCAGTATTTCTTACTGCAAGAAAACTGGACAAAGGCAGACACAATGGAGGGACAGGGGGCCACAGATATGGACAGTACACAGCCTTCAGTAACCTAGACTGTGGCTATTAGAACAGCAGGTTGTAACAAGTTAGTGTAGCAGCAGGAAGGCTGTCATGTAACTGTGTCAGTACTTACAACACGTCAGTGGGTGCCATCCATACCCCACAAATGTACAGAGTATAACAGAATGTCCACATTTACAGCTCATATATCTGTTCTGTTTGTCATAAGATTTGCAGTTTTCTGGCAAACTATTGGCAAATGACTAAAGGATGCTTTGAGAAACTAATAACAGACAGGTGAGATGCAGACTTCATACCCATTGGAAAATGCATGCTAATACAAAACCATTCCACCAACTGGCTAGGTTTGTAAGACAAATACTAAAATCATGCCCCATGTTTGGGCCTATGTCCCACTGTTACATACGGCCCTGTCCACATTAATGGCTGTAAGAGTATGAGAGGTTTGGGCAACATGTAGCCTTATAATAACAGTACAAGACAAAACATCTGAGAACCAGAGCAGATGTATGGGAAACTATAATGGGCAACCTGCAAAACAGGTACAGTCAAAGGTGTGAAGTCCATAACCCTGTGTGTTGTGTTGCATCTCTAACCCCAGTCACAGCACACCTACAACTACATAGAGCAGCAACTGTGAACAAAGCCAGAAACTGGAGCAGGGCAGGACAAAAGCCCACATATAAGTGGAAGGAGGAACTACTGGTCAGACTATTGTAGTAAGTGCAGAATACAACAGTTTGCGTAGTAGCACAGGTTCCCTGCAGTGTATAGTGTTGGTAATATAAATGCCTGTCAGTTTCCTCGCATCAATCTATAATGATCTGCCAGTGATGTACCAAGAAATCACAGTGCTATGTAAAATGCACCAGCCATATTATACAAAACTCTGTTCAGTCCCAATACATGCCATACACACTCTACATATGGGTCAGATATTACAGACAGCACAAGCCAGGAAATCCCTCATCCAGTATATCAGGGGAGGTGTTGCACTGTTCCACCAGGTATAGCAGACAATTGGCTGTAGCACAAAAATCCTGGACTGGAGTACAGGTATTTCTGGCCTGGAGTCCCATTGTAATTAATAATGGTCATACTGGGCATGCTCGTACACTTAGCTAATTTTGGCCCATGTCTAAACCCACCTCTGACTATAGAACTGTGATGTCCATATATCTCTGCTCATACAGAGAGCTATGTATACCTCAACTGTCTCTCCCTCTACCCATAAGACAAAATTACCCTTATCTATCTGCATGTAGCACATGTAAAATATATCTGGAGCTGTTGAGTTTAATATACATATGAGTTTATATATATATATATATATATATATATATATATATATATATATATATATATATATATATATATCATGCAGAGAGAGGCAGACAGAGGTGGGGTGAGACAGCAAGAGAGAGAGAGATCCAGAAAGGTATAGTGTGATGTAGCACTGCAGCCACTCATCCCAATTGTAACAAGTGGTGCATGCAAATTGTATGGTGAGCAGTAGTGTCTAATAGCAGGTAGATTGGGGGCTCACTGGTAATCTCACATCAACTGCCTTATGAGTGTGTGTTTGCATGTGTCTGTGTATATGTTATACATACAGCAGAATGCACATGCCCAACAAGTCTATGTCTGTGCAATGGTCACTCATTTTATGGCCCAGTAACTGGTATCCTCCAGAACAGTGGCTTCCCTGTCAGTAGCTACTGATGTCATCCACCCTAACAGCAGTGGCAGACACTATCCAAATAAGTAAGCTCTGTGGCGCATGTGATAACTACGTAGCATTATAGTATATACAATTAGGTAGTGGTTCTAATCCCAGCAATGCCAATTTGGTGTGTGTGTGTGTGTGTGTGTGTGTGTGTGTGTGTGTGTGTGTGTGTGTGTGTGTGTGTGTGTGTGTAAATATATCTCCTTGCAGCTGTGTGTAGTTCCTATCTATGTATGTACAATGCCAATGCATTGCAAAGCCTGTGCCTACCTGTGAACCCCCATTAGCCTACTTTACAGGCCCTGCTAATGTCAACCTTAGATGCATCATTAGACACTCTTCTGTCAGGTTTGACAGGTCTGTGATGCATGTGATAAGTACATAGCACTATATTGTATATAAGTAGGGGTTCTAATCCCAAAAATGGCAACTCCGTGTGTGTGTGCAACTATAGCCCCTTGCAGCAGTGTGTATGTCTTGATTATGTGTGTGCAATGCCAATACATTTTAAGGCCTGTTATATCCTTTTAACCCCCCATTGGATTACTTTACAGGGCCTGCTGGTGTCATTTACCTTAGATGCACTGTTAGACACTCTCCAGGCATGTAAGCTCCATGGCACATGCGATAAGTACATAGAACTATAGTACATATAACTAGATAGGCATGTATTCTAATCTCACAACTGACAACCCTGTATGTGTGTAAGGCATATCGCCTGTAGCAGTGTGGCTGCCTTGTGCGTGCAATGGTTATATCATTTTGAAGGCCCTATTAATCACCCCATTGGATTACTTTACAGGGCCTGTTGGTGCCATGCACCTTAGATGCACCATTAGACACTCTCCAGGCATATAAGCTCTGTGGTGCATGCAATAAGTACATAACACTATAGTATATACAACTAGATAAGTAGGAGTTGTAATCTTACCACTAGCAACTCTGTAAGTGTATGTCTGTGTGTGAAGCATATCCCCTGTAACTTTGGCTACCTTGGGTGTGTGATGGTTATGCAATTTTGAGGGCCTTTTCCACCCTGTTAATCCCCCCATTGGATTACTTTATAGGGCCTGCTGGTGTCATGTACCTTAGATGCACCTTTAGACACTCTCCACCCACATAAGCTCTGTGGCGTATGCAATATATATGCACTATAGTGTATATAACCAGATAGGTAGGGGTTCTATTCCCAAAGCAGGGAACTTTGTGAGAGTATGTGTGTGGGGATGTATATAACCTTAAAGCAGTATGTCTGTGTTGAGCCTGCCATCATACCTCTTGACCCCTTAGAGCAAGAAATCTGCATAAAACCATCCAGAAAAGTCAGATAAAAGCCAAGTAATATGGTCAGTTTTTAAATATTACTCTTACAAACATAGAAAGTTGATAGCATAACAGGTTGTGCATTAGTATGGATTTTCTGAAGGGTATGAAGTCTGAAAATAAAATATCTGTCATTATTAAAACAAGAAAATTAATCTCCTCTAGCGCCTTGGATTATCAGAAAGCCTTGACAGAGTATACCATTTTCTTAACATCACTTCCTTTATATACATCTTACTTCCATTGAACTATTAACCAATTAAATTAAAAATGACTTCCCTTAAAGACATTCTACATACAATATCTCCAAGTGAACTCCCTATCGAGCCCTTTGGGATATAATGTACCATATTTCACAATAAAAATTAATTCCTTTTTCCTTAGAATATTTTTAATAACATCTGATGTATCACATTCACAAAACACTTGTTCTAATACTGTTACTTGTAACCCTTTCGGGTCACCTCCATGGCATGTATTAAAGTGTTCTGCTACAGGGCTAGACTGCTTGTTTTTCCTGATTTCCCTAACATGTTCTTTAATTCTGGTAGAGAAACTCCTTTTGCTTTCCCCAATATAATATAACCCACAAGGACACCTTAGCCCATATAGGATTTTCTCACTATTACAACTATAGGTACCTATAGTGTCAAAATTTCTCCCATTTATACTTGGGAAGTCAGTAGATTGTCAATAGATTTTTATGGTGCTGAGTTGCCAGTCCGATGCCCAACCTTCAGCGAAGGAATGCCCATTCACGCATATCTTTCGGAGGCCACTCGACCACGGGGAGGACATGCAGACTCCACACAGAAGGCACTCCAACCGAAAATCGAATAGGAGAACCTCTTGCTGTGAGGCAACAGTGCTACCACTGTACCACCGCGGCTTATTATATCCTGTAATTTATTTGAGAACACAGTATATTTTGATATAAAATATAAATCTTTTGTATTGTCCCTTTCTCTTTTCCTTATATTGCCACAACCTTTCAAAAATTCAGTGAAACATTGATTTTTGTCAGATACCTTCAAGTATCCTTGTTGCACATTTTCTTTCCCATATCCCCTTTCCATAAAGATTTTGAACCTCACTACATAAACGTTTAATCCTCATCATTTCACCATATGGCATAGAAGCTATAGTGTGTGCAGGGGTGGCAACTGGAGCCATGGAAAATATAATTCTGTTGTCCAAGCTTCCTATAAATTTTAATTTTTATTCTATAGCCCACTTGGCCTTCCATTGTAATATCAAAAAAATTTATCTTACTACTCTTTTAGAGCCCATCAAAATGTATATCAAACCTATTAATTTGCAAAAATTGAATTAATTCCTCCACTTCGTTATAACCTCCTTTACATATACAAATAAAGTTGTCTATAAATCTAAAGTACTTTATAACATTCTTTCTAAAAAAGTCATTTGTATAGATGTACAAATTCTCAAAAAGCCCCATAAACAAATTGTCATATGTGGGTGCAAATGCTGCCCCCATTGACAACCCACATCTCTGATGATATAAACATCCATCAAATTCAAAAATGTTATTTTCTAGACAAAACAAAGTCAACTCTACAATATACTATGTGCAGGGACTATTGCCTAGAAAAAACTCCATGGCTTCCAGGCCAAACCTATGTTGGATACTAGTGTATAAACTAACCACATCAATAACAATAAAATACATTCCTTGTTTCCATCGTGCTGTGACAATTTTATTTAGGAAATCAAATGTGTCTCTAATATATGAAGGTAACTGTGCAACTTGCTTTATTAAATAATAATGTAAAAAACACGCCATATTGTGAGTGAAGTATCCGCAACCAGAAACAATAGGATAACCAGGGGGGTTTCTGAGGCTTTTATGAATCTATGGTAGGCAAAAAATTTTTGCCATGATGCAATTTTTACTCTGAAATTTATATGTTATATCATTTTGAGTAAAATAACTCAGCCTCACCCCCTTATGTAGTAACTTATTATAATTTTCTATAGCTTTTTGATAGTCCCTTACTTCTTTCTTGTATATTTTCTCATTAGTCAAATGTTGATTACACATGTCAAGATACTGAGTATAATGTAATATCACAAGCTGTCCCCCAATGTCGGTCAGTTTAAACACTAATTCATTTCTATTACTCAAAAATTTTAATGTTTCCCATTCACTTCGGCTCAAGTTAAATTGCACATTGCCTTTATAAAATGCATGACATTCTTTTTCCACAATATAATCCAACATACTATATAGTTGTATTAATTTCTCACATCTAAAGGGTGGAATAAAGCTACTTTTATATGGAACTGTTGTAGTATCAAGCTTACAATATGCATTTACTTCAGCATTCATTCCCATTTCAGAGCAACAAGAAAAAAAACTTTCTTCACTACTATCCAAATCATCCATTGTAACATCATACACATTACTATGGTTATGAAAAAACATCTTTCAGAATAAATTTAAAAAATCTCCCCTTTTATTTCATGCACTCTAGGAGGAGCCGTAGGAATGAACTTAAGCCCTTTATTTAAAATGGGCATCTCTAAATCACTGACGGCACATCCTGATAGATTCACAACATACTGCAGACATTCATTTTCTCTCATCCTATAACATTTTGTCCTTGTTGTAAATTATCAGGATGACATAGCAGAAATAGACAAAATCATGAGAGTATTTGTGGAATTAGTGTAGGAAGGAGTCTGAAAGATGTTCTGGTGCATGGGGGGGAGGGGGTTAAAAGACCTTATGTTGAAAGGGATAAAGAACCACTTTCTAAAGGCTTCTTTCCATGTCGTACCTGTTCTATATGTCAGTATGTGGTGATTGACTTCCCAAGTAAAAATGGGAGAAAATTTGATACTATAGGTACCTATAGTTGTAATAGTGAGAAAATCATATACTGTCTAAGGTGCCCTTGTGGGTTATATTATATTGGGGAAAGCAAAAGGAGTTTCTCTACCAGTATTAAAGAACATGTTAGGGATATCAGGAAAAACAAGCAGTCTAGCCCTGTAGCAGAACACTTTAATACATGCCATGGAGGTGACCCGAAAGGGTTACAAGTACCAGTATTAGAACAAGTTTTTTGTGAATTTGGTACATCAGATGTTATTAAAAATATTCTAATGAAAAAAGAATAAATTCTTATTGTGAAATATGGAACATTATATCCCAAGGGGCTCAATAGGAGTTCACTTGGAGATATTGTATGTACAATGTCTTTAAGAGAAGTCATTTTCTAATTGATTTTTTTTAATTGGTTAATTGTTCAATGGAAGCAAGATGTTTTTAAAGGAAGTGATGTTAAGAAAATCTGTAAAGACTTTCTGATAAGCCGAGGCGCAAGATAAGAGATTAATTTTCTTGTTTTAATAAAAGTTTTGTGCTTTGTGTGTATTCAGTGGCTTCATTTCACTGGCTTGACAACTTGTGGTATTAGCTTTGTGTCCTGGTGTGTGGTCTACAAATGTCTGTCATTATTGTCTAACTTCAGTTTTTAATGATTTGCCACTAATTTGCCAGAAAACCACAGTTTTATGAAAAAACAGACAAAAATATGTGGCAAATATCAGGACATTCTGCAGAAATCTGTACAGGTGAGAGGTATGAACACCACCTGTCCCTCCAGGTTGAAGTCCATGTTTGGCCAGGTGTGACCTGTGAAAACAATTCAAGCAATACAGAGGTCCCAATAGTGTAGGACAACAAACATTTCCTAAAGGTGTGTAATAATTGTATAAAGCAGTTATTGTACATCAGTGTAATAGTTGCATAAAGCAGTTATTGTACATTAAAACCACCTGAATGTTACCAGAGATAGCATAAACTATGGACATGTGACATTTGATAATGTGGCAACCCTACTCTGTGTTGCCCATATGTGTGCAATATGTAGACATGTGGCGGCCCTCTGAGTAGCTGCTGCTCCCAATGTCCCACATGTATCTAGGCATGAATGCTAACTGCCGGCACCCACATTTGTAGGTACTGCCTAAGGCTGTGGTGACTGTAAGTAGTGTGCTGTCTGTCATTGACCCACCAACTGATGTTAACACACTGCAACAGGGTCATGCATTGGGTATGGAATGGCACCAAGATCCTGGTCTCAAGCTGAATACAGAAAATAGTACCATCATACCATATGGCAAGGGCATAGCCCCACTATTTCCCACATCAATGGCAACCCCATAAACACACAACCTGCATTGAGAGACCTGGGTAGTCAGGCTGATAACAGTGCTGCATTCAGCCATCAAGTAACTGCAGTGGTCAGAAAAGGTTTGTACATGGTACACCACATAGGTAAAGGGAGTGCATCCAGACTAAAGGTGGACATTATCTCTGTATAGTCCTCAGTCAGTACAACAATAATGTAGTACCATGGCGCATTTGGTATGTACCTATCCAGACATCTGCAGCAACTGGAAAGGACATAGTAATACCCACAAAGGTAATCCATGGCCTCCAACACCTGTTCCATGCAGACAGCCTTAAATCAGTAGTGCCCAACTTGGTATTAGACAGGTTGTCCACAGGTAGGCTGTGGCACACCTAGATGGCAATGTTGTGTCCAGCACTTCAACAGCTGGCCCATATATGTGAGTATAACTCTTCACCCATTACGAGCACAACAGGCCTGAATCTGATATACAAAATTAACAAAACCTGCTGGAGAGACAGGTTTATCTCCAAGAGGCTGCCCTGTCATAGGAATGCACTTCCCAGACATGTCAGAGTACCATACAGACCCTCATCAAGAGCATCCATTATGAGAGGATGGGAAACCATAAATCTGTCACAGTGGTCTCACCTGTGTCCCTCAATGACAAGGGCAACAGGTGCTGATCAATGATTCTGTTGGGGATATAGTAATGGCTAGGCTTGTAAGGGACCCAAGGCCATTAGTCTAGTAACCTTCTATGATCCTATGAACTTGTGATCATACAGAACTCCCTGGTAACATGTATCAAGAGTAGCATGCTGTGTCAAGGAGTATGCATGTAAGATTATAGTGTCTGCCTCCATTGTCCTTCACACACTGTTCTTCACATATGCACCTAGGTAACCATGCAAATATATAGCCATACGTTACCAATGTCACATTTCTGCATTACCACTATGCCACCCTGAGCTGCTGTATTGACAGCAAGTCCTCATGATGTAGGCACACAGACACACCTGGAACAGATACAGAATAAGGTCTGGGAGACAACAGTTACACAGCAATACTAACAGCAATACAGCATCATGGCACAAAGATACATACACTTTGATGTGTACACATGACCATTGCCAGCAGACAGCACCTTACAGGGCAAAACCAAGCGTACTATATTCACCTTGTGTATCAGACACATATTAGCATGTCCCTGCATCGATGGTATGGATGACAGGGATGTGGCACAGGTATCATCACATACATAGTGTGGTGTGGGTTTGCCAAAAGCCTAGGCTGTCCCACACAGTTGACATTGTGTGTGTGTGTGTGTGTGTGTGTGTGTGTGTGTGTGTGTGTGTGTGTGTGTCTGGAGGGGTGCTGGTCAGCTGGGCCATGGAGAGGACCTGTGTGTGTCTGGTGGCAACCTGCATGTGACAGTGATATGTGATTGCATGCATGTACACAGTCAAGCCATGTGCCAGCCCTACATGATGGTATGTTGGATAGCTGTGGACCATACATGGTAGAATGTGCAGTTCACCCTCTCTGGCCATAAACACGGGAGCTGGTTCTGCCAAGAGTGGCACTGGCACTGGCACCACCATGCCTAGGGCTAGATGTGGTGCTACTTACTGACAGTGACCATTGTCTGCTGGGTCTGTGACCCTCATGGGACTGCCCAAAACCATGTGCCCATGGCCTGCCACATTGTGTTGTGGACAGTACCCTCTCTTCAGTAATGCTGGTGGTATTGCCACTATGGAAGTGTGACAGTGCACAGCCACGTGAGCTCTCAGCCGATGTTGTTGCTGACCTACGTCCATATGTCTGACGCCTTACTCCCACCATATTTTCAAGCACAGACATTTCACATTTAAGGACTAATAATGTCCCACCTCACCATCTATCCACTACATCTGCAAAATGATGTAAGGCATCACCATTGCCAAGGATGGAGTCATGCATGCCAGGCAGTGTGGCATCCATGACCCTGAGCATCCATCTGATGTACCATTCACAACATGCCTGTGCCTCCATGATGGACTGAAACATGCATCGAGTGACACATGCTGTGACACCTCTGACATGTGGTGGGTGGTTAGCAGTACTCCTTCGAGCACCCCTGTCAATCTGCCTGTGTGCGACCTAACCATTTCTCTGACTATGGCTAGTGTCTACCATCACAGATGCCATAGTCAACACAGTCTCCTTTTCAATGCCACCACCCTCTGACTGTCCAATATCTGTGACTGCTGGTGATTGGGTATGTGTGGGCATACTGACTGTGTGTGGGGACATTGGGGGAGGAAGTGGGATGTCAACAAATAGGACAGATTCAGCTGCCAACAACCTACCTGTGACTCACTATGGCCACCATCATCATCAGAGTCTGATGATACATCATTAGGTTGTGAAGGGCACACAATCCAACCTCCATGGTCACCTGTGAGGGGAAGACAACATGACTTTAATTCTTGTACTATAATATCTGATGATACACAAACACACACACACACACACACACACACACACACACACACACACACACACACACACACACACACACACACACACACACACACCAACAGATGAGGTGCCACAAATGCATTATACAGACCACACGTTATGACTGTTGCTTTGCACAACACACAAGCAGGCCACAACAGACACACACAAGACAGGCCCTTAACAACATGCAGTGCAGCTGTGTCCAGTTAATGTTGCTAGTACGACACACCTTTGAGATAAGTGACATGTCAGTGTATGTGCTGGACCCTCACCTAAAACACAGTACACCCATTTCCACAATAGTAATGCACTCCTTTATTGCAGACTGCCTACCACTTCACAAAAATATGTGCCAATGTATTACAGCTCCTGCAAATATGCTACTGTGATTACTGATGTAATGCACTGCAGTGAACCCCTCCACAAGTGAACATACAAGTATTGCAATATGGCTAAGCTTAACAGTTGTGTCCATGGCAAACTGGCAGCCCTTAACATGCTTAGGGTGTAGATGACCCATAACAAAACACTTCCACACTCACTGGCTACAGGATGATGGACCCTGGCCACACCAGAGGTATCTATGGATTTGTGGGTGAAAGGTATTGTCAGCTAACACAAATGTGGCATTGGTACAGGATAATATGTGCATATATCAATATGTACAGTACGAACTGTGATACTGCCCACATTGCTGACATTCACAATATGTGTGCACATGTGTGCATTACAACCTCCCACACACAAATACAGATTGACCTGACATACGTGTATAGGTATGCAGAGGCTGCTACTATGAATGCTACAGTATGAATGTGATGACAACTGGAGGCTTACCTGAACACTCCCCAGCTGTGGCAGCTGTGCCATCCACCTCCACGACATATGGTGTGATTGATTCTTGTGAGCTGGTGGCTGAACTCAAGTTTGCCAGGAACTCCTCTGTGGCCAAGAGTTGTTGTTGTGTAGCAGGCCCTCCACTGGTGCCAGCACGATCCCTGGCCACAGCTGCAGCCCTTTGCCATGCATGATGTGTTAGATCAGTGGCCTGGAGTTGGACCTGCTCATAGCTCCTCTCATGCTGGCCCACATGATTAAGCAATGCCATGAGATCTGCCCACAGTGCAGCAACAGCACCTGGTGATGGAGTCTCAAGGCATCAGTTATGGTGGCAGTCAAAGCTTCTGAGAAAGGTAGATTCATATGGCAGTACATTCTACCTGAAAAACATGAGGAGTGGAACACATCACAGGACCACATACATTGCTCACCATTATGTACACACCCTGCACATCCACATTTACCAGAACTTTCCACCACTAACTCCCACATCATACCCAGCCATCTATCACCACAGTATGTATGTAGCTATCAGCAGCATAGTCGCAATACATCATGATTTGCCCTCCTCATCTTGATGTTTCCTGCTACTTGCTGCATGTCCTATAAGGTGTTCAGATGCATTTTCCTGTTGCACCTATTATTGCTTGTTCATAGCCTGTATACATTGTATGCAGTGATGTCAGCTTCCTACTGTTGTATTAAGCACCAGGGCTGTAGGCCCACTCCTTAGGTCTCCATGGCCTTCCTCCCTCAGATTCTGGACTATATGGCTGGACAATGTCTTACAGTTTCCCCTACCAGTCCAGTTGATATGGGCATCCTGACACAGTATAGCACCTGCCTCATGTACACTGATGGACAACCTTCAACAAACACCACTAAGAACACACTGTGTGAGTGATGCAATGACGTTAAGAACCTACAGTCAATGCTGTCTCCCTGTCAAGCCCATATAATTGTCCCAGAATAGGTTGTGAACACAATCTGTACACCTCACACACTACCCACACCTACACAACACACACACACACACACACACACACACACACACACACACACACACACACACACACACATATGCAGAGGTCCTCAACATACACATCCACAAACAAAGGAGACCTCTGAGGCAAAGCCTCACATGAATGCCACAGCCTTAAACAGTACATACCACACATGGCCTTACCTGGTCAACCATGCTATCATACAATCATACCCCAAAGTGTAGGTGGAAATGCCATGGTGGGACATGAGGTTTCAATATGTATGAGACACATACACACCTCCACGCTGTACAGGCAATAAGCTGCACAAGGGACACTGCAGGGGCAGTTCACCAATGCCAACACACCTATTCAAATCATAGCTAGCTACCAGCCACCACAAGTGGCCAGGATGCCCATTCTGCCTATATGGACCTCATCAACCCTCATCAACTGTATAATGATTTGGGTCTGTACTCTGATCATGGGTCACTTGAATGACCCAAGCATACATTGGAAGATGTACCCATGCCAGCACTCAAATGGCCAGAGAGCCATCAGCAGTAGAATTACAAACACCTTGGTGCAGCTAGGGGCTACACCCACATGAGGTGAAGGTGTGATGGAGTTGATATTTCACAATATGGGTTACCACTACAGCATCCCTACAGTGTCATCCTCCATGGCAAAGCAACCATCATGCGGTCACGTTTGAAGTCACCATCTCCCACAATACCTATCTAGCTTTGTTCAGACATACATACACCTCCAACATGGAATACAGCCTCATGGGGGTGGTATATACAGCTTCACAGCCCCCAACCCCTCTGTAGTGTAGGGACTGGCACTAATATCCACACATACACACAAGCACTATATGTGCTCTGTATAAATGCATGAAGTCAGGTATACCCTACAGGACTACATTATCCTCTGCAAGGATATATACACCTGTCTGGTGGACATCTGCAGTACATAGGTTCTATAATAGGGATGACATACTGATGTCCGAGACAAAGTAGGAGCAGGTGCCCATTTTGGAGCAATGTCTCCTTAGCATGAATAAGCGAATGGGATCAGTCCTGGAAACCTGCACAACAAATCCAGAGCCAATATTGTCGACATTCACTACAGACAATCATCTCCCGTTCTGCACATATGTCTGCAACATCACAAGAAGCACTTGCATCTGCTCACTTGTGGTGGTTAAGGACACCAACTATACCAGTGCTGTATGTATAGCATACTTGATGCCTGACAGAGTCAGTGTAAGCTTCAACACCTGCCCCCCCCCATCTGTGCATCAGGATTACCACAGTACCTGCCCCCTTCTCCTATATGTAGAGAACAGTTTACCACTGCTATGTGAAAGCCATGGTATACATCCACCATGGCAGCCTATCCCATCACAGGATGCATCCTACATGACCCCAAGCATAACCTTGCAACACCATAAGGCACTGTATTCAAAGGAAGCCTGACTACTGCCTTTGTCTCAGCCAGGTGAAGGATAACCACTGTCACCCCTTCACACTAATGTGGGGCATCCACCAATCTATCACATTACACACCCATCAGCTGAACTAGGCTGTTCTGCAAGGCCACAGCACAAGGACATCAATGACCTCGACACACTCCATCACCCACAGTTAAGTTTTGTCCAAGAAGGGATAATGTCTGTTACACTTGGTTTACCTCTTTGACACAGTCACAAAGCTATGAATGGGGGGTGACAATGCACACTGCCTTCCTTGACCTGGACAAAGTCTTTGACAGTATAACCGACTTGGCCATCCCAAGTATGCATCACACCATATGTTGCCATAGGGGTAGCACACTGGTGTGCTGACATGACCAAAGTAATCCACATAGGGGAATCCACTTCAAGTGGTTAACCCATAACTAGCAGTGTAACCTGTTGTTCTGTGTTTTGGCCTCTGTTATGTGTGATGTATACTTTTGAGGTGCAGGGCAAGGCCATTGGATATGGCAGTCCATGTCTGCAGATGACTGCATTCTGTGTGCTGTCACCGGATTCCCTAGTGATGTGGACATCTGCCTAGGAGGGTCTCATGAAGATACAAGACTGGTGCTAGAAACATAGCCTCAGGCCGCATACCAGGAAATGCAGTATCAACCCCTTTCGGGACAATAATGCCCCCACATATTATCACAGTACTAACAATATCCTAGGCATGCAATCAGTTGTGAGGGATCTGTGCAAACAAGTCAATGGCAACATGACATTTCACCACCATATTGCATTCCATTGTATGGCAAACCTTCTATATGGCCCACTTCACGCATAAGGGTATGTCATCCAGGGACATGGGGTTCTAACTTCCCTGTATTCCCCCCAATAAGGCCCATTAATGTGTAAAATGTCCCATTCGTCATTCACCTCACACAGCACATGCAGCAGCTGGGGACATCACAGAGGTTCTCCACCAGGGAATACCAGGGCCTCAAACTCTATCATACACATATAGGCTATAAGCCCAGCCCTCTACCCAGTTTCATACATATTCCTCAGAGGTGACCTCTGTCTGGCTTGCAAGGCAATCACAGACTCCACATTGTTGGGACTGCTGAACAAGTGCAACTCAAGCTCCACTTTATTAACACACACACACACACACACACACACACACACACACACACACACACACACACACACACACACACACACACACACACACACACACACACACATGCCCTCAACCTGATGTGTGACATCAACTGAGCTTGTTGGCGGCTCAGATATGTGTCCTACACAATCACTCTGCTGTGAAATGGTTGCACTGTCCACATCAGGCAGGGCAGCTATTTACACCTTTGTAGGTGGAACCTTGATAACTGGATGGTTAACAGCACATACACACTTGGGATACCACCTGTGTCCTTGTTGGACTGGGGCATCAGGTGCTGCCTTGCATACACATGGGCTAACATCTGACCTAGGCATATGGGGGCTCAGGGCCCATAGCCTAGTAACCTTGTATGGTCCTAGGTATACCAGTTATGGCCTGTGTGCTGTGATAGACAGCGTTGTTATATGTCCACACCCATCACTGCCATTGACTGTGGTGTGTCCCCTATGGGCAATGTTACAATATCATGTCATACAGCCAACATTCGACAAATACGTGGGTGGTACTACAAGTGCATGTGGACATTCCAGCAACATCTATGATACACAATAACTGAGAGCAGTGCATATGTAGTGTAGGGTTTCCTCTTCATAGGTATCTGACATCTGCAGTACGCAGATGTTTGCAAAATTTGTACATGTGCCTGATATATGTAGACCCCCCCAGCCAGACAAATGTGGATGTCTGGAAACCAGTTAGACGATATGTAATGGTTGTCCCCAGAGTGTGGGGAATGTGTCTGTGACATGCCAGACATCTCAGAACACAGTAATGGTACATTAATATCTGGTACTATATTCATTCCCTTGCATTGTATGCTCAATATGTACACACTGTTGCTGAGCCAGAGTCTGTGCTCCCCCACTACGACTCCCTATAATCAGCTGTCCTGCTGCAAGGGGTCACCAGGTATGCTAGCCATAGCTGTCATTCAATGAGATACAGGTGTGGAGTACACAGTGACCTAGTCAATGTACATCAGGAACAGTCAGGCTCACCTGCACAATCTTTGAACTAAGCCTGTTATGACATTCACAGACTGAGAGGGACTCACTGACAGTACATGATGTGATGTGCCAGCTGTATCCACCAGTAGTTACTGTCACTATTGTACAAGAGACAATCAAGTAGCATTTGTACATGAGCTGACCATTGCTGGGGAGACTCAGGGACAACAGCTGTGATCTATGTCACTGCAGATAGAGCCAAAGAGAGGACTGTAGGTGCTGGACAGCAGACTAACAGCAACATTTCATTCCAAGATATGTTTTTTAGACCCTACTGTTGAAATTCCTGTTTTCTATGACTTCATCCCCCCATCTGCACTCCATTACATGATTAATTCTATGACATACCCGGTATAGTGCTGTACTCCTTTATGAGCAGAAATAAAGTAGTAGTTTTCCTAGGAAATCACAGTCTGTCTTCATGAAGAATATCCCAGACCTGTTTATCATAGGCAACAGCTTGCCTTTTGTAGTTAATGCTCATGAACAGGTGATTGCCTGTGTACCAATCTTTGACCCACACTTGCTAATAGCATCCAGAACAGCTGGGTTGCATTTTCATTAGCCAATGGCATGGCAACACAGTGCTATAATTAAAGCCTTTATGTAGGCCTTTGCCCTTTTCCTGGCCTGTGAGGAGGACATTATCGAGGTGTGTGAGCTACATCATTACAGAGGGTAGGTAGAAATACTGTCCACTGTTTGGATTGATGTGGTATGTACACAGTTTTGCATGTTATGTTTGGCCATTGTTAACAGGCTTTATGATTCTGTTGCAATTTACTGTTTAAAAATGTGTGTTGGGGTTAGTACGGAGACAGGCAGATGAAGTGTCATACATCATTTTTATCTGAATGTGCATGCTGCTTCAGTTGATGCTGGTCTATCAGTTGTGTATGTTTGTAGGGGGAGACTGTGACACATGTCCCTGTTACCTAAACATTCCCTCCAACCCTTCTTGTATGGGTGTTGTGCAAATGCCCTGTTCTAGTTGTTTGGGAGGTATGGTAGGTCTGTAGCAGGTAGCTGAACATCCTGCTGCATGTGTAGAAGGCCACAGCTGCTGCATTCTGGCCAGGAGTCATACTGGGGATTGTGAAGACATTGGGGGACAGCAAGCTGTATATGTCAGTGATGGAGCAGTGTCAGCTCTTGTGTCACAGCATGGCCAGGGTGAGGGTACCCATAACAGTCCAGGTGTGGCATGCACCTCTGGTACATATGTTAAGTAATAGTGCCATCCAGAGAGTGGTAGGTGGCTTTTAGGACACATATTTATATGTGTGACACGTGCCCCACCTAAGGGCCTTTGAAATGCTACTGTGGGTGTTGGCAGTGACTGTAGTAGTAACAACCAGTTCTGCTGGACATTGCAGGGCTCAGTTATTTCTATGTTGTATTGACAAGCATGTAGTTGTCATGCAACAGACTGGACTGTGGGTGTCCAGATGTCACACATGCTAGGAATGTAACAGATAGAGTTACTGAGTCATTATTATGGCAGGTATATTTGAAAGACATATGTGCATGTATGCACTGTTACACAGGGTTGGCATGAACATGTGTGCTTGGATAGGTATGATGTGTGACACTGACCTGTCTCTCCTAATTTTGTAACCTCAATCTGCACTGACTTGCCAGTACTTCAGCACACAGAATAGGTTTTATGACAACCATGCCATAAGTAGGTGGCACAACTGTGGACATTCTGCAACAGTCTGTGCAGTTGTCAGCTCTACCTGATATCATAGGCGTCACGTAAATCCATCAACATGTAATTGACTGTGTACTGGTTCAGTGTCTGCATCACAGGTGCAAGTAGGCTGTCATTTATCCCATTATATGTAGAAGTAGTGTGTCACTGGCAATCAGGATATCTTTGCAAAAATACCAATGTTTCTTCACAGTTGAGTGGCCTAGTGGGCTAATGTGCTATGCTGTAGTTGGCAGAGGGTGAATATTTTTGCTGATGTGACATCAGTGTAATGCATTATATGTTTATAGAAACACCAGTCATTCTCCAGGGCTGAGTTGGTCTAGTGAGCTAATGCACTATGTTGTAATTAACATGATCCTAGGTTCAATACTTGGCAGGGGTGTGTATTTTTGCTGATGTGACATCAGTGTAATGCTTAATATATTTATAGAAACAGCAACTGTTTTCCAGAGCTGCATTGGCCTAGTGGGCTGATACATTATGGAGTAGTTCAAAGGATCCTTGGCAGGGGTGATTTTTTTAATTGATGTGCACATAACAGTGTCAGAATCAGATAAGGTGATTAAAGCAGTTTTAAGCAGCTTTAAGTGTGTTTGTGCAGGTTTGCTCACCCTGCCACAATGCAAAGCAGTGCTTAGTCCTGTTTAACCCATGCTATTTCCAAAAAAAGAAAAGAAAAAAAGGTTGACAGGAAAGTGGTGAAATGGGGGCAAGCCGGGGGAAAAAACAATACAAAAGAAGGTAGGGATGTGCAGGATGGGTGTAGGAAAGGATCATAGCTCTCCATTTCTTGTAGAGCAAAATCTGTGTATGTTGTGGACAATTTGGAATTTGGAGCCTCACATCCCACAGTGAGGGGTGTGGGTGACATAACTTTGTTGATTAATTTCTTGGATGATTGATTGATTGATTGATGGCAGTGTACATGGGGGTGAAATGGAGAGCAATGTAGGGACGATATTTTTTTGATGCCCTTTTTTTATTTTTCTTGTTAAGAAGAGTGTGGAATGTTAGGGAAGGGTTGTAGGTGCATTTGGGTAGGCAAGTTAGGTAGGAGAGGTTGGTTTGCAGACAGTCAAGACAGACAAAACAGCGGACGGGCCAGTGTATGACACATGAGGGGGTAAACACCTTTCACGGGGAGGGTGTTTGGGAATTGGAGGACCAAGTACCCCCATATAGCAACAGTGGGACTGAGCTCTCCACCCATGGGCAGTCACCACAGATCAGTAGTATTTCTTTCCTTTTATCTGGAGTATTTCTTTCCTTTTATCCAGTCACCATAGATCCTTTACGGCCCCGAAGGTGGCTGTGCTGGAGGCTGGGTACCAGGGCTAGCCTGCCCATCCAGGTGCACCAGTCTGCCATCAGTCTGGTGCAGTCTGTCAACCAAATCACACTGGGATTACCTTGCACACCATCCCTGGGAACTGATTTCAGGTGACCACATCTTCTCCATGCCCGGGCCCGGGGGGGCATCCCCTGAGATGGTTCCATCTGTGGGTGGTGCAGGACCAGAGGAGGGTGCAGCTCCAGGTTGGGTCCCAGGTGTGCTGGGACCTGATGCTATGGCCAAATGAGGTGGAATAGACAGATCCACTGGAACTGGCCAACCCAGTTGTGCTATGGTGTTGAGGTTTGTCAAAGTATATTGGTTAGTCATGAACAGCATGCATGTGTGTTCCAATTAACCCAGAACAATAGAATTGCATGGCATACAAAACACAGGCATAAATAGAATAACAGTCATTATTGTAACAGCATGCCATTAACAGTTACAGAAAAAGGCCAACAACATTGGTATGTCAACAGGTATGTTTGTATGCAACCATTGTGATATATAACCAATAATACAACACAAGGCTCAACATTAGGTTTTGAGAACAACAATTGTGAAAATGGAACCATACCCATAGTATAAGAATAATAATCTGTGATGCAGATAAGGGGTGGGGGAGAGAAAGACATTCCTTTACCAACTGTATAGGCTATACTTTTTACAACAGTACAGCTCAATACTCTACGGGTCTGCCCTTAATTTATGTCTACAAGTGCCCTATAGCTTCTGTAGCATGTACATACCTCTCAAGCTATCCAGATGGGATGGTATTGGCCAAGCTGTAACACCTACAGGTACATAACTACAGGGGACTATTACATGTCAGGGGAACATATATGACTAACAAGGTGTACTCTGCACTGATGTTGTGTGAGTGTGCTACTGGCATACTTCAATTAGGTTTATATCTGTGTCCAAGATTTTTGGAAGCAGTGATCACTATCCATGACATTGTGACACTTGAGAGACATGTATTGTGCACAGTACAGAGATTTTACACTTATCCTGCTGTCATTAGCAGGAATGGAGTTAGACTATCAGCAGACATTCACAGACACACCGGGCATGCAGCCATACCAACAACAGACCATTTAGTTTCTCTTATTAACTTGAAATAGTACTGTACTTCATGTAATTTTATTTAATAGAGTCTTATCACCTTGCTAGGAAATGCTGTTTATGTACTACTACATCTAGACACAGACATTAGCATACCCTCCATACAGCTACTACAGACATTTATTTACCTGTAAGTCCTGTGGGGAGAATATATGTTAACAATATATAACAGTTTCTATAAATAGTCAGTACTACTTGTCTGCTACTATAAATATATCTTAGTACCTGTCCCTGGATTCAAACCATGGTCTGTGTGTGGAAAAGTGAATGACATATATATTGCTTATCATTTTGCTTATGTACCTAAAGCTCATCTGGTGACAAAGTGGGACCTGGTAATATAGGTAGAGTGCCACACAAAACTGCAGTGACAGTTGAACATACATGCATGAGATTCATGCATGACAGAGATAGTAGGTGCATTGTGTATTAATACTTGGAATGCAGGTGCACACAATTAACCCCTACTGGATGGGAATATGTGTGATCTGTACAGATCATATTGGGGTGCTGGGTTGCCTACCTGACTCATATTTGCAGTCTACTGCTATTACAGTTTCATACTTGCCTGCATCAGCGTACCTATGTTCAGGGATGCATATAGCTGAAATGCAAAGGTTAACACAAGACAGTCCTGGGAGAAACACAGACAGTACTACTCTAGGTTCAGATCTTAGTGCAGAACAAATATATTGCATTATATCTTGTAGTACAGCTCCACATCTACACTCTAGCATAACAGTTATTTATTGGTCAATCTTCAGTCACTTAATTTCATGGTGTTATAGCCATGTTTACTTCATAAAACCTGTAATATTTGATTTCTTTAACGACAGCCCATAATACACACAACAATTGTCAGAACACAGATTTATTGAGGGTGAGATGACACAGTAATTGATATACAGCTGGCAATCTTTATTCTTCTACACTTTAAATAATGCAGGCATTAGAAGACATCTGTTGTTACACAGTCTATGCAGTACTACCTTTATTTCTTCACAATTCTGACTGCAGTTGTGCTGCATTTCCTGTAGATTAGGAATGCAGTTAATTTAGACCCTTCACATTTTCAGTGTTGGTGTGCTTTATTACCAGAACATGTATTATTAATATAGTATATACATGTTATTCTCAAACATGATTAATGCTGTAATAACTTTCTTTCCATAACACTAGCATGTTTCATGCTTTCGTTTAAATTGAACTGTACCTGGCAATAGTCATTTATATCAGTCCAGGTCTGTATATACATTCATTGCAGTACACTCACAACAGACTATACCTACTGGCAGTTACTTCTGTACTCTTTCTTAATTACATTGCTATATATTGCAAGATATATCTGTACACACCACACTCTCAGAGCATCCGGGCCAGGCACACTGCATGGTTCTCCAGTTTGCGAGCTATCTACTCTGCATCTATGAGTGGAAAACACACCATTATGCATACCTATCAGATATTTATACAAGAATTTGGTAAATCAATGGTTCCTATACTTACAAACTTTTGGCACATTACGGTTCTGAATGTCTTGGATCCATTGGCCCAAGAGCTCCCCATTCCTATGCTTCAGGTCATTCTAATGAGGACACACCTGCTCACCAGTGCAGGGGATGCCAGTTGCAGTGGTGGTCATGTGCCAGCCAGTCCCACACCTCTGATTTGTATTCAGAGCCCTGGTACTGGCCATTCACCATTCCAGTCTCCATAGTCTTTGACAAGGAGCCCAACCATGATCCTGGACTCCAAAATGCCCCAGTGCTGTGCCTGGAAGCATGCACCCTCTCCATCTCCAGCCATAGCTACTGTAGTGATAAAACTCCAACAGGTTCTGGCTGTATTCCCACCTGTTTGGCTTAAATAAGGCTGTTTTCCTGCCCTTTGCCACCATTGGACCATTTTTAAAAATGCTAAGCAAAGCTTAGCACCTCTCAAACCCACTAAGCTTAGCTGAGCATTGCTTAAACTGGCAATGCTTAGCAATGCTTAGTGGTGTGCAAACCCGCTTAGCTAAGGTGGAAACTGCTTAAACTGGCATTGCTTAGCTGTGCCCAAACCAGTTAAGCGGAACTGCATGTTGTAAAGTACTGCTACAGCAGGTCCTGTTTAAGCATTGCCTGGCTTGGCTTAGCAATGATTAGCAGAGCCTAGCTAGAGGCAAACCAGAGTTTTTCAAAAATAAATAAAACAATTATTGAAAGTAATTTTTCATTAATGATAATTTATTATTATGTGTATCTTATATCTCCTAAACATATGCATTTCACTACATTATCTTGGAGTGTAACTTTGATACATTGGACACTTGTGTATAACTGGGGCTTTTATCCTCGGATCTTGATAGAATATGAGCTTCCGTTCCAGCTGGAGTAACCCGGGTGACAAATGTCAATGTATACATAAAAAAAAAAATTAAAACATTTCCCTATTGCATGTAAAAAGCTGACTGGCCTGTATTTGAATCTGCACATGAGGCTGGCATTCTAACCACTCAGGTACTGAGGATACGATGCTTAGAGCTATACAGTTCTATATAGCTCTCAGTTACATTTATGCACTGCTGAGCACCATGCTGTGCCAAGCGAACCAGCTTAGCTATGCATAAACATGACCTTTTCTAATTAATTAAATCCACCCGGTTTCTATTTTTAGATGTCTGCCATGTGTCTATTGCTAAGTGCCACTCGCACAAACACACAAAAAAAATGAAAAAGCAGGAATAACAGAAGACAAAAAGGCACTGATAAAATTCAAATATTTAATATAATGTGAGCGCTTTCATAATGATCCTCATTACTTCATCAGACACAAGTAACAAAAGCATTAAAATCAAGCTTTAAGTATAACATGCATAAACCAGTGCACCAATCACAAGTAAAGATATGAAGTAAAATTCATGAACACTATCATTTTACTTCTAAGTAGAAAAGTAAAATGATAGTGTTCATGAATTTTATTTCATGTCCCTTTAAGTCTTGAAATACTTTTAATTAATGATAGCTTTTGGAGGGATTTTTGCTCATTGTGATTGGTGTACTGGTTTATGCATGTTATACTTAAAAACTTGATTTTAATGTTTTTGTTACTTGTGTCTGATGAAGTACTGTGGATCATTACGAAAGTGCTCACACTATATTAAATATTTGGATTTTATCAGTGCATTTTTGCCTTCTGTTATTCCTGCTTTTTCGTTGTTTCCAGTGAATTGTGGAGTTACTCTCAGTTCTTTGGGGACTGCTATTTGTACAGAAAAAAAAATATTTAAATGTGTTTCACTTTATTATTTAAGTGCCATCCGGCACTTTAACATTGCAGGGGATGTGTTACTCATCTGCAGACACTGTAACACACACCCTACATTGATTCTGTAATGGTGTTTCACAGCTCTCTCTCAGTAGCGTGCCTTCATTAATATGCAAGGCTGAGGGGGGAGCTGTGCACACGGTTACAGTGCACTCCATGTAGGACTTACACTATTCCTAAATGGAGTTTATGAAATACGAGGGATAGTGTTTGCATGTGTTTGTGTTTGTGTCTCCAAGTGTGCTTTGTGTAGTGGCACTATTACAGGAAGGTATTTCTAATGGTAAAGTGTAGGGTTAGGTTTGAGAGAAGTGGCAGCATTAGGATTAGAACCCATTACTAAGGTGGTGCAAGGGGGTGGAGCCCCACTGCCCTATTTAGTAATGGGTGCTAACCCTAATCGTAATGCTGTCCCTTCCCTCAAACCTAACCATAATACCTCTCATCAGTTCAGATTTTTGCCACCTATTTTTAGTTCGGACCTCATAAAATTTGTGGTTTTCTGTCAAATTACTGGGGATTGAAGTCAATAAATAATGCATTATATTTGACTTGGACTTCATATAGTTCAGAAAATTCAACACAAATCATGTTGTTATGGCAACTTTCTAAGTTTATAAGAGCAGCTACTTTCCTTAGCCAAAAAGTGGAACTCTCTCCCACCTACCCTATACAACCTTCCTAACCATACCTCTTTCAAATTGCAGCTACTCGCTCATCTATCTTCCAAATGAGAATGCCCCTGTCATGCCTCAACATAAACCCCTCCCCCCTCTCTCTTTCTACCTTGCACTGATATCTTCTCCAATTACTTTCAAAAATATTTTATTTCTCCCAAAATCTTTCCCTTCCCCACCATTTTTTTCTCTCTAATGACTATTAAACCAATCTTCATATATATATATACATGCTTTTCTCCTAACCTACATATGCCTAGTAGCTATATATTTTAAAGATTGGTAAAGAAGTTTCATATCATAATTGTCACAATATTATGTAATGTTCATTCTCTGTATTTATCATGTCCCTCTTTATAAATTATGCATTCAAACTTCAAAATGTAATGCATCTAACCTAAAATGCTAAATTCCTGTAAGAATTTGTGTCTGTAAATATTGTGCATTTAATCTGAAAAGTTTTATATTTCTGTACTGAATTACTGTCTTTGCAAAATCTGAAAATGTTCAAAATGTTTGAATTATATCTTTGTAAAAATCTGTGATGTAACCTACATTATTGTGGAGCTTTTCTCTACGGGTCTCCACTGGAAAGGGGCTCTTTCTGGCTCAGTGGACTTCCCCGGTCATCAAACTTAAATAAATCAAACTTAAATAAATAAATAAATAAATATTTAATAAATAATGCATTATATTTGCCTTAGACTTCATATCCTTCAGAAAATGCATGATAACACAAATCATGTTATTATGGCAACTTTCTAAGTTTATAAGAGCGATATTTAAAATGTGTCCCTATTTTTAGGCTTTTGTCTCAAGTCACTGAAGTTATATATATGAATACCATCATGGTATAAACGTTGAACCTGAAATGCTCCATGCAGATCTAATGGTTCTTCCCCCAGACCTCTGTTGTTTATTGTACTTGCCTCTGTCCTTTTTCTTCTGCCATTGTGGAGTCCTTGTTCCATCCCAACCACCCTGGGCTTGCCAGTTCTGATTCACAAGTCTCTCTGAGCATCTGAGGGGGGGAGGATTCTAAAAAAATCATCAAAGTGACCTATGGCCCCCACTGTTGAGCCTTTCAGGTAATTCACTGTTAAATTCATTCTGTGATACTCTAAAATTATTTTCACTAAAAAAATGATTGTTTCACTTATGGGCAGGGTGCACACATTTTTTGGTATATTCTTTAGTGCCCCTATATAGCTTCCATTGTTTCTTTTCCATGTTCTGTACTGCAAATATATCTAGTTCTTTACAAACCTTGCAATACTTTTCAGTGTTTAAAGGAAATAACAAATTGTTAACTATACTGCTACTGAGCTCAATAATATCCTTTTTTAGTTTAAGCGGCTTACGGTCATTGTCCCGTATCAAAATCCTTATGATTTCTATGCCAGACTGGTCAAAGAACTCTGTAAGCTTCTCGTGCATAACTGAATCAGGTTCCATTCCCATCAGGTACTTCCAAATGCGTAAACCTCTCGGTACCTGGTTTAATGATAAGAATTTGGATAGAAACATGTTATCCATTTGCAAAGACCTATACTTCCTTGTCAAATGTTCCAGTGCTGAAAGTTGTGCCTGAAATGTACTCTGTACATTCATTATCCAAATCTGGAAATAAAATTTTGAGAAATTGCCACTCCAGGTTTGTCCCTATTTTAAAGAGCGGGATTACATTTAAGTCAACAGATGTTTTATGGTGGTTATTCAGTATAGAAATGAGGTGTCATCAACAGTAACTATTTTAAATACATTTTGGAACTTAATAATATGTCCTGAGCTTAGGGGACAAGCCACAAGTTACCTGTAGCAAGAGTAAAAATTTGAAAGGCTGGTTTGAGAGCCATGGGTAATCCAGATGTGCTGAGTTCCAGAATGTATAAATGTGGAACATGCAAATTCTTCAAATTTATTAATGACGGTCCATATGTTTTGATTTATGGTTACAATAAATCCATTTATTGGTATAGGTAAGATGACTAGAATGTATATATTCCAATTAATAATTTTATTGCAAGCTAGAGGTTTAGCAAATGTTATTGTATATGTTTATTTATTTATTTATGATTGTGTATTTAGTATGTGCTATTATATTATACAAAGAACTTCAACACTACAACATTTGTAAGGGGTGGTTTTTAACAGTCATAACATTTTGGAATGCACAAGTTCTTTAACTAGGCTTCTTTAGGACTATAACAAATGGCATTAACTGCTGCTGTTTTTTTCCACATTGTGCTTCATTGAATTGTTGTATCATGTGACTGTTAGTATATTAATTAAATGCATATACTCAAATGTTTTACTCTGATGAAGCCCTTTGCCTATGATGGGTGAAAGCACTCAATCTTATTTCTAATGAAAGTGTCGTTTTCCATGACACGTGGAGTTTGGTGGTGACATTTTTTAGTATTTCATGAGTTGGAGTTCCAGTTATTGAAGAAATGTGTTCTGACTGTTCAAGGGGGGAAGGGCTGTACGTTTGCTTATTGGGTGTTTACCTCTCTTCTTCTTTTCCCAGTTAGGGGTTGCCACAGCAGATCACCTGTCCACTCATGATTGGCAGTGGAGTTTTTACAGTGTCGAGTTGCTAGCCCAGCACCCAACCTTCCACAGAAGGCACACACACACAGGGCCAATTTAGAGTGTCCAATCCACCTACAGCATGTCTTTGGGATGAAACTGGAGCACCCAGAGAAAACCCACATGACCACAAGGAGGACATGCAGACTCCTCACAGAAGGCACCCCAGCCAAGGATTAAACCGGAGAACCTTTTGCTGTGAGGCATCAACACTAACCGCTGCACCACAGCGGCCGCTCAGGTGTTTACCTCTCTAATTCCTTTTTATTACTCTTCAAGCTATACTACAGAAACATTTGCCCTTTACTGGTGGATATTGAGATGCAAACACTGTTGTGGTATGTTAAATTTTAAATTCATGAATGGAACTAATTTTTACAGTATTATTTCTATAACCGACATTATAACTGTTAGTTAATTAACAAAGCCTAATGAACTAAGGAAGCTATTGTTGATTAAAGTTAGATTTTCTGCCATGGTACTATATTACCTCTTACAAGCAGATATGATCTAGAACATTCATTACTTGTGGAGGTACTTGAACAGTTTAATGTTTAATTAAGACAAAAGGAAGAATTACCAGACATGCTCATATCTGTCAGCTCTACAAAATTTCATGGAATACCTCATTTTTAGTCTCTTCTTCATAAAATTTGTGGCTTTCTGGCAAGTCATTGTAGAACTGTAATCACTAAGGAATAATTGACATGGGTTTCAGACTTCATAATCTACTGAAAATACATGTTAATGCAAAACCTGTTCTAGCAACTCTCAAAGATTTAAGTGTGGTATCTCAGCTCTATCCCCGATTTTGGGGCTTTGTCCCACAATTTTTTACTTTGTCAGTTTCTTGCATTAAGCGATTGAGACATATGGACACGTTGGTTGAAATGTGCAAAATCATTCATTTGCAAAAAACAGTCAGCTCTACCACTCTGCAAAATGACAAAATGATGGGCTATCTTTATTTATTAAGCTTCAATGATTTTTAGGTAGGTTGGTGACCTAAAAGTAGATTGCTAGTGATTGTGTGTCATGAGGTTATAGAGGAAGTATTATTTCCCCCACCAAACAGATTACAAATACAGAAGTCGGTCATTTCAGAAATTGCTGCTTCTTCTATGACACTCATTTTCGAAATACTGTTGTTATATGTCCCAATCTGGTTAATAAGTGGTCACCAAATTCTTATGGAATTAGTATGAACTCATGTACAGTGTATATTAAAATGGTATGTGACTTGGACAGTTCTCTTTCCTCCACCCCACCAGAAAAGTAAAAAAAAGTGGAGTGCTGTTATAAGGTAGCAGCCATCTTTATGCCAAGAAGATTAACTTTTTTTATCCCTGACGTTTTTCTGCTTTGTATGATCTATTAGTGCCTGATTTCATATTTATTCTTAAACTTACTTTTTCACATTCAGTTGGAATCTGAGAAAACTTCAGTTTCTTTATTCCTAAAATGTAGTCTATGTTCATTAAAAGCTGACACATACAAAGGTTTCATTTATTTTTAGTACACAATCATCATATTTAAAATTATGGGTAAGGCACACCTATTCTAGAAGGCAATGGGTGTAAGGGAAGAAACAGTGTTGGAAAAGATGGCAGTCACTAGCAGAATACATACAGTCATGGTCATTTGACTTGCACTGCTGTGGGCAGTACATTGTGGCATGTCCTTGGCAGGAAACAGGAACCTAGAGACTCTGATTAAAAAAAATGCCACACAGACATGGGGTGAGCAAGCAAACTCTATGCAGAATGTACAACAAATGAGAAACAAACCAGAGATCCAGCTATGTTAACAATTCCACTATCAATTATATCTGTATCTGAAACTGTTTGTCTAGCAATACTTTACCAGGAAACTATGAAGGGGCAGAAAAAAACCTTTTCGGTACAGACCCACTAAGAAAATCTCCTTATAAACTACAGATATAACATGAAACCATAATGGATGACATTAAATGCATGGTTAAAGATGTACAAAAAATAAATAGAATCAAGACAGTGAATATTTTTCAAACAAGTCATGCAAAAATTATAATGATTGAAAAAAATGCCAAGAAGTGTTCAGATGGAATGAGATTATAAAGGGAGCTGAATTTATTAGTAGATCATATTACATGTAATTAGTGAGGTTTAAGAGTGTGTATGATAATGCAGTACATTGGAAGTGTAAGATACAGTAGTGATTACGTATTGTACATCTATGAAAAAGTGAAAAAGATAGCATTATATTTATTTCCTTCTAGTGATAGAGATGATCTGAGGAGAAGCAATGTATTAGAGCTATAAGAAATTAAGGGTATAAAGAGTGGCAAAGTGGAAGTTGAGTGACTAGGTAAGGAAATTTTTTTTTAGGTTTTTAGGTTAAGCAATAGTGTTGAGTTAGTGCTAGTGAATGGTGAGTGACAAAAAATGTTAAATCATTGAGTAGAATTTGGGGAATTCAATAAAGATTGCACAGAGTGATTTTCTGTGTAGGCATAGTGGCACAGCCCCAACATGGGAACCGGCAGCTGAGAGACCCAGTGAACAGAGTAGAGAGGCGTGCATGAGCATGTGGACACAGATGTCTCTGTGGAATAAAAATCACCTCATAAGCAGATGAAATCCATGCAAATGAGGGTGATATGTGATCCAATAAGCTGCATGGTACCCATGTAGGAGGCGTGTTGGTGTCAGAAATGTACATGGAAAGTAACTGTGTACAGAAATGAAAAAATTAAACAGGGGTTGTAAAAGCCCAAAAAGAATGTTGTATATTGCAATGTAGGGATGGAAATGGCCAAATCTGTGCCCAATGAGTAAAAAAATAAATGCAAATCATTGTAAAGTATTATTTTTTTTAAATACACATATTACGTTTGCACGATGTGCAACAACACGCAAACCTGCCGTTTGTGTTTGCATGATGTACAACAACACGCAAACCTGCCGTACGCAAAAAAAAAAAAAAAAAAAAATTATATATATATATATATATATATATATATATATATATATATATATATATATATATATAATGTTGAAAAACTGAAAATAAGAAATTTGCAAAAGTAGTGCACTATAGTGCCCTGCATGCATAGTCCACAATGGCAGGCTACAGTGGTTGCTGAGGAGACGGGCCCTGGAGTAGTGAAGTATCCAGGGAATAAATACAAATCTATATGCAAATGAGCAGGGGTTACTGAATAGCAAAAATGGGCCACTGTGTCTGCATATAAAACAGAGTAGGGCCAGAATTGCGTTGGTGTTAGTAGATCAGGTAGCTGACATCAAAAGGGTGTGTGTCACACTGTGTTTAAGTGGATTGGCGCAGCTAAGCAGGGGAGGTGTGTCCAGTGCTGCTAAGCTTCGTTTAGCTGCAGGGTGCGTGTTTTAGTTGGTTTAAGCAAAGCTGAGCATGCCCATGCATGGAGGTGTGTCTAAACTGCTGAGCACTATTTATACTAATGCTTTGGGTTTGTGTACAGCACCCCAGTGCTTAGCAGTGAAAGAAATTAAAAAAAAAAAAAAAAAAAAAAAAACAAGGAAATAGCCTGGGAAATCCAATCAAGTATAAATGACTCATAAGCCCTGTTCCACTGACAATGTGCCATTCAAAACCATCAATGATAGACCTGACAGGTGGAATGCATCATAGTCAGCCAATCACACAGGCTTGCACCTGCAATGCACCACTATAAAGTTTGCATACACCCTTCAATCTGATTTTTCCCACATACTCTGCACCACTGGAGTACACACTTGGGAATTTTAACTGACAAAATGATAGGGGATGTTGCTGCTCTGCTGCATCTATATGTGACAGAGGCTGAGGACAGTGCTGGTGCTGATGCTGCAAATAGGCCTAGACTGAGAAGAAGAGTGTTCCGACCCAGGGGCTATATAAGCTGGAGATAGTAGAGCATTACAGGGTGTACAGGAACATACTACAAGAACTCACCAAGCTTTGCCGCCCTCAACTCAGACCCAGAGCCAACAGAGGGGAACCCATCCCAGTGGAAACAAAGGTATGTGTAGCCCTTAGAATACTAGCTGCAGGTGCTTTTCAAAGACCTACTGGGGACATTATGGGGGGGGCCTCACAGGCAACTGCTTCCAGGGTACTCCCCCAGTTCCTGGATGCCAAGCACAAACATGCCAGTGAGCACATGCATTTACCCTGCACCCCTGAGAAGAAGGCTAGCAATATGTGTCTCTTCCACCATGTAGCACACCCCTGAGGTACTGGGTGCCATAGACTGCACTCATGTGCACATCAAAGCACCACCTGTTGAGGAGGGTCAAGTCTATGTCAACCACAAGGGGTATCACTCTATCAACTGCTAAGTCATGTGCATTGCCCAAGGCATTATCATGAATGTGTGTGCTGGCAGCCCTGGCAGGTATCACGACTCCCATATCTGGCACACATCACAGCTATACCAGACATTTTCCAGGGGGACAACCCGTATGGCCATCTACTGGGGTATGCTGGCTATGAACTGGAATGCACACACACCTACCAAATAATGCCATAATGAGGCATACGCACAAGCTAGGAACACCATAGAGCATGTGTTTGGACAGCTCAAGTCACAGTTCTGCTGCCTCGATATATCTGGTAGAGCCCTGCAGTACTCTCTGTCCCCATGTGCACACATGTTCACAGTATGTGCCATGCTACACAATATGATCCTGCAGAAACAGCAGGGGCAGGAACATCACAGAGAAGGGACACACAGCCCTCCACCAGTGCCAAGGTCCCCACAGCCACAGGGGGACTCAGAGGAGGAACCTCCTGAGCCCATCCCTGTAGGCAGACATGGGTGTGCCCCAACAGTCCCTGGCCTTGGCAAAGAGGCAACGCATAGCACATGCACTGACATCCTAGGGACCTAGGGACTGACACCACACTCCAACTCACATATATAGTAAAAAGGATGCCAGCCACACCACACAACCTGTACCTTACCATGTGTTGGCTGTGAACTGCGTGCATCTGACAGAGTCAGCCCTGAAGCAATGTGTTCTCAACTGCTGCAGGTACAAGGTAAGTCACTCTTCTTTACAACAAATGTATGGGGTACTAGACTGTGGTAGCATGTGTATGGACCTGCCGCATGTATGCTAGGGAACAGACTGGGCTACTGGGAAACCTCCAGACAACTGACAGCTATGTGTGACAACAGGAGCTCTCTGTCTAATAATATGCAGTAGGCCCAAGGCAGCAAAACCCACTGCACTATGCAAGGGAAATGACAAACAGTGGGGTCATAGGACAGATGCATGACTGTCAGTGTTAGAGCTCTCTACCCCTAACACACCCATGTTCCCATACAACTGCAGTAACATTATGTTTGTAAGGTAATAGCAGCAGATCACACAATCCCAGGGTTGTCCCAACCAACCTGGTGACATGTTCCATTTCCACAATATGCAGGGGTAAAGGTGCTATGTATGTCTGTGGTTGATAGTGTCAGCAATTAAACTGCATTGGTTGGTGGCTGTTGTGGCTTAGTGAGCTAAGTACATTGCCATGTTTTGAGACAGGCTGCACCTACTATTTTGCATGTGAGCTACACCTATGGTAGGAGATCTACAGACTGTCCATATGTCCCTATTTGTTACTGCAGGAAAACTGGGCAAAGCCAGAGACAATGGAGTGAGAGGGAGCCACAGATGTGGGCAGTACACAGCTCTGAGTAACCTAGATGGGGGCTAGAAGAACAACAGGTTGTAACACGTCAGAGTAGCAGCAGGATGTCAAGGCTGTCACGTAACTGTGTCAGTACTTATAAGTCAGTGGGCACCATCATACCTCTCAAATGTACAGTTTTGCAGAATGTCCACAGTTTTCCCTCATAATTCTGGTCCGTTTTTCAAAACTTTGCATTTTTCTGGAAAACTAGTGGCAAATCAATAAAGATTGATGTTAGAACATAGTGACAGACATTTGAGATGCAGACTTCATACCCTTCAGAAATTTCATTCTAATTCAAAACCTATTATTCTACCAATTGTCTATGTTTGTAAGAGCAATATTAAATAATTGTCCCTATTTTTGGGCCTGTGTCCCACTTTTATATATGGCTTTTTCCAGATTTCTTGCTCTAAGAGGTTGAGAGGTATGGGCACCATGTAATATTATAATACCAAGACAACACAAAATGTCTGAGGACCAGAGCAGACATATGGGGCACAATGTTGGACATCCTGCAAAACAGATACAGTCAGAGGTGTGAAGTCTGTAACCCTGTGTGTGGTGTTACATCTTATACCCCAGTAACAGCCTACCTACAACTACATAGAGCTGCAACTGTGGACAAAAGCAGGAGCAGTAGTGAGACAAAGGACCACATATAAGGAGAAGGATCAGCTACTGGCCAGTCAAATGTAGAAAGTGCAGAGTAGAGCAGGTCATGCAGTAGCATGGGTTCCCTGCTGTGTATGGAGTTAGTAACTCAAATGTCTGTCAGCAGTTCCTCACATCAATCAATAATGATCTGCCACTGATTAGCCTAGTACATACCTATGAACATATGTACTAGGAAATCACATTGCTATATAAAATGTACCAGACATATAATGAAAAACCCTGTTCAGTATAATACAATCTGTACACATCCTAGGTATGAGTCAGATATTATGGCCAGCACACAGCTGGAGAATCCCTTGGGCATTATGTCAGGGAGGTGCTGGACTGCGTAATCAGGCAGAGCAGCCAATTTGCTGTAGCACACAAAATCCCAGACTGGAGTACAGGTAGGTTTGGACTGGAGTCCCCTTGTAAGTACTGACAGCCACACTGGACATCCTCCTACACTTAGCTAATCTCAGCCCATGTCTGAAGCCTCATCTGCCTATAGAACAGAGATGTCAATATATCTCTGTGCATACAGACAGCTATGTGTACCTAACTGTTTCTCCCTATTCCCATCAGACATGATTACCCTTATCTATCAGTATGTGGCACATATAAGCTATATATGTATCTGTAGAGTTTTATATACATGTGTATATATATATATATATATATATATATATATATATATATATATATATATATATATATACATATATATATATATATATATATATATATATATATATATATATATATATATATATATATATATATATATATATATATATATATATGGGTCATTCATATATATACATGTATATATATATATATATATATATATGTATGTATAGAGAGAGAGAGAGAAAGATGGGGGGGAGAGAGAAAGGGAGAGAGAGAGACACACACAAAAATGTATAAAGTGATGTAGTGCTCCAGCCACTTGTATACCAATTGTTACCAGTGGCATGTGCAACTAATACAGTGAGCTGTAGTGTGCATTAGTAGGCCTGTGTGTGATGGTTTTACAATTTTAAGGGTCTGTTAACCCTCCATTGATAAACTTTTCCGGGATACTGATGTCATCCACCTGAGAAGCACAGTTAGACACACTCCAAACACACTAACTCCATGGTGCATGTGATAAATATGTTGTACTATAGTGTATATAACCAGATAAGTAGGGGTTCTACTCTCAAGTCTGGCGACTCTCTCAGTGTATGTGTGTGTAAGCATATCTCCTCGCAGTGGTGTGACTGTCTTGCCTGCGTGTGTGTACAATGGTCATACAATTTTAAGGGCTGTTCAAACCTGTTACTCCCCAATTGGCATACTTTACAGCACCTGCAGATGTCGTCCACCTGAACAGTCGTGGCAAACACTCCAAAAACACATAAGCTCTGTGGCACATGTGATACGTATGTAGCACTATAGTATGTGCAACTAGTCAGGGGTTCTACTTGCAACAAGGACAGTTCATGAGTGTGTGTGTGTGTGTGTGTGTGTGTGTGTGTGTGTGTGTGTGTGTGTGTGTACGTATATCCCCTTGCAGCAGTGTGACTGTGTTAGGGTTACCACCTGTCCCACTAAGCAAGCTGCAGTCTATGTTTGGCCAGGTGTGTCCTGTGAAAACAACTAAAACAATACAGATTTCCTACATTGCTCTCATAGTTGCATAAAACAGTCATTTTACATCACAAACACCTGATTGTTACGAGAAATAGCATCATCTAGGCAAATGCTACAAAAATCAGCTGTTATATTGTCAAGAAAAGTGCGGTTCTGTCTGTTACACTCGCCGTGGGTATGGTTTGTCCTGCCAACTGTCACATAACTACCAAAAGTGTCCCACATTGGGTATTTGATAAGGTGTCACCCCTAATTTGAGGCCTTGTGAGTAGCTGCTGCCCCTAAATAACCCACATGTATGTAGGCATGAATGCTACCCACCACCACCTACATTTGTAAGTACTGACCAAGTCTGTGGATAACTGTAAGGTGGGTGCTGTCTGTCATTGACTCCCCAATGATGTTAACATACTGCAAGTAGGTCTTACATCAACTACAGACTGGTGCCAAGGTCCTGGCCTCAGGCTACCTGCAAAAAACTGTATCATCATACCATTTGGCAAAGACATGGCCCTACTGTTTACCACATCAATGGCAACCCCCTAAACACACAACCTGTGTTGAGAGACCTGGGTACTCAAGTTGATAACAATTTTGCATTCAAGCATCATGTAGCGGCAGTGGTCAGAAAAGCCTTGTATGTGGTTCATCTCATAGTAAAAGGATTGCATCCAGAAAAAAGATGGCTATTACCTCTCTATAGTCCTCAGTCCATACACTGATATTTTACTACAATGCCTCATTTGGTATGTATCTATCCAGACATCTGCACCAACTGGAAAGGCCATGGAAATATCTCAGAAAGGTAATCCATGGCCCCAACACCTGTCCCATGCAGACAGGCTCAAATCACTATTGCTTCATTTAGTATTGGACAGGTTGCTCAGAGGTGGGTTGTGTCATGCCTACAAGGCAATGTTGGACCCTGCCCTACTACAACTGCACCATATCTGTAAGTTTAACTCCTTGCGCATTACCTGCACAACAGGCCTGAATCTGATATGCAACATCAATGCAACCTGATGGAGAGACAGGTTTGTCTCCCAGAGGCTTCCTTGTCTTAGGAATACACTTCCCATTCACGTACAACAGAGTACCATGCTGACCCTCTTCAAGCGCAACCATAATGAGTGGATGAGAAACAACAATTCTGTCCCAGGGATCCAACCTGTGTCCCTAATTGACAGGGACAACAGGCACTGACTGATATTTCTTTCATGGGATAAAATAATGGCTAACCTTGTAAGGGGCCCCAGGGCCATTACTCTAGTAACCTCCTATGATCCTATGAACCTATGATCCTACTGAACTCCCAGGTGACATGTATCAAGAGTAGCATGCTGTGTCATGGTGTATGCATGCAAGATTACTCTGTCAGCCCCCATAGTCCCTGACATACTGTTCTACACATATGCAGCTAGGAAACCATGCACATATGCAGCTGTACCATGGTGAAGTCACATTTCTGCATTGCCACTATGCCATCCAGAGGCACTGTATTGGAACCAGCTCTCCACAGCATAGACACACGGACCCCTGTAATAGAAACAGAAAAATGTGTGGGAGACAATAGTCAGTCAACAATACTACCACCAATTCAGCATCATGGAACAAAGGTACATACACGTTGATGTGTACTCATGACACATGCCAGCAGACAGCACCTTAAAGGGCATAACACTACTGCTCTTACAAACTGTTATTAAATGTACTAAAATCACCCTGTGCATCAGACACATATTTGCATGTCCCTGCAAAGCCGGTATAGATGACAGGGATGAGACACAGGTATCATCACATGCACAAGGTGTGGTGTGGGGTTGCCAAAGGCCTAGGCTGTGCCACATAGCTGACATTGTATGTGTGTGTCTTGAGGGGTGCTGCTCAGCTGGACCATGGAGAGGAGCTGTGTGTGTCTGTTGGTGACCTGCATGTGACAGTAATGCATTAGTGTGTGTATGTATGTTGGATGTCTGTTGACCATACATGGCAGAATGTACAGTTCACCATCTCCAGCCATGAACACAGGATCTGGATCTACCAGGAGTGGCTGTGGCAACACCTGGCCCAAGCTCAGATGCAGTACTACTTGCTGATGGTGATTGGTGTCTGATGGGTGCATCTCCCTCACATGGCTGTCGAGGACCACGTGCCCCTGGCCTACCATGTCATAGAGAAGACAGCACCCACCTTCTGTAGTGCTGGCGGTACTGCCACTACAGGAATGGTACTGTGTACGGCCACGTGGACACTCAGCTGATGGTGGTGTTGACCTACTTCTACTTGTCCAACACCCTAGTTCCACCACATGTTCCAACACAGACAATGCACAGTTAAGGACTGACAATGTCTCACCACACCATCTGTCCACTACACCAGCGAAATGATGCATGGCATCACCAATGTTGTGGATGGAGTCATGGATGCCAGACAGTGATGCATCCATGATCCTGAGCATCCCTCTTGTATTGCATTCAGAACATGCCTGTGCCTCCATGAAGGACTGAAACATGCGTCGAGTGACTCATGATGTGACATCTGTGACAGGTGGAGGATAGGCAGCAAGTCTCTTTAGGGCATCCCTGTCAATCTGCCTGTGTGGGACCTCACCAGCTCTCTGGCTATGGCTAGTGCCTACAGTCACAAATGCCATAGTTTCCACACTCTCCTGTTCAATTCCACCACCCTCTGACTGTCCAATATCTGTGAGTGCAGGGGACTGGATATGTGTAGGCATACTGACTGGGTGCGGAGACTTTGGGGGAGGAAGTGGAATGTCAACCCATGGGACAGATTCAGCCCCCAACAACCCCACCTGTGCCTCACTATGACCACCATCATCATCAAAGTCCGATGAGACACTGACATCAGGTTGTGAGGGAGACAGACTACAACTGCCATAGTCACCTGTGAGGAGGAAGACAACATGACTACATTAATACATGCACTATTACATCTGCTGATCTACACACATACACCTGTGAGATAAGCGACATGTCAGTGTATGTGATAGACCTTCACCTAAAAACAGTGCACCCATCTCCACCACACTATTGCCCCTGCATATTAGATCAAATAAACCTTCATAAAAATATGTGCAAATATGTTACAGCTCCTGCAAATATGCTACTGTGATTGCCAATTCAATGCACTGCAACAAACTCTTCCATTACTGAACATACAAGTATTGTACTAAAGTTAAGCTTAACGGTTGTGTCTATGGCAATCTGGCAGCCCTTAACATAGGTATAGATGAGCTATAACAAAACAGTTTCACATTCACTGGCTAGAGGATGTTAGACTCAGGCCACACCAGATGTACCTATGGAGTTGTGGGGAATAGGTATTGTCAGCAAACACGAATGTGGCATTGGTACAGGATAATATGTGCATATATCAACATGTACAGTACAAACTGTGATACTGCCCACATTGCTGACATTCTGAGTATTGTGCACACATGTGTTACAACCCCCCCACCAATATAGAGTGACCTGACATCCATGTACAGGTATGCAGAAGCTGCCACTGTGACTGCTACAGTATTAAATTGATGCCCACAGCAGGCTTACCTGGATGCTCCTCTGCTGTGGAAGCTGTACCACCCAGCTCCACAATGTATGGGGTAATAGATGCTTGCAAGCTGGTGGGTGAACCCAGGTTTACCAGGAACTCCTCTGTGGCCAAGAGTGGTTGTTGTGTTGCAGGCCCTCCACCGGTGCCAAAATGGTCCCTGGCCACAGCTGCGGGACTTTGCCGTGCACCATTTATCATGTCACTGGCCCGGTGTCTGACCTGCTCATGCTTTTTTCCTGTAGCCTGACATGATTTATTGATGCAACAAGGTCTGCCCACAGTGCAGCACATTATTCCTGGTTATGGCAACTCCTCAACAGCAGGATGGCATGATGCAGTCTGAGGCCATCAACTATAATGTCATTCTTGGTTGCAGAAAAAGGTGGGTTCCTCCATTTGTACATCACTCCTGAAAGACAAGAAGAGGGGAACATGCCACAGGACCACATATATTGCTCTCCATTATATACATACCCTGCACATCCACATTTGCCAGCACTAAACTCTACTAACTCCCACGTTGTACCCCGTCATCTCTCACCACACTATGCATGTGGCTATCAGCAACATAGTGGGAGTACATCATGCATTTCCCTCCTCATCCTGTTGTTTCCTGCCACTTGCTGCATGTTCTCTAAGGTGTTCAAATGCATCCTTTCTGGGCTTTTTTTGCACAGATTATTGCTTATTTATAGCCTGTCTACAGTGTATGTGGTAGTGTAAGCCTCCTGTGTTTGTTTTAAGTACCTAGGCTGTAGACCCACCCCTTTGATCTCCCTTGCCTTCCTCCTTCAGATTCTGACAAATATGGCTGGACAATATCCTACAGTTTCCCTGCCAGTCTGGTTGATAGGGCCATTTTTCTCAGTAAAAAATGTGTTTTAAACTGAGGAAGCTCTCGAAAACGCTAAACTTTCTAACTAATAAAACTTGCGTTAAAGGGATTTTTTACGTTTTGTTGCTTGGACTTGACTACTTACTTTGACCTACAGACTGGCCACATTTGGTGGAGTTTTAAGCTGCTACAACTCGATCACTTTCGCCACGCAATTTTTGGCGTTTGGACTTACCACTCTTGGGCTTTTTGCTTTGTGTGTTTTTATTGGTTTTTCTTCGTGGTGTTCTTTACAGTGTAGCAACTGCCTTATGTACATGGACAGCCATCTACAAACACCACCAAGGAACACAATTTGCGAGAGATGCAATGAGATTAGGAAGCTACAGTCCATGCTCTCTCCCTCTCAAGCCCACATATCTGGCACCAAAAAGGTTGTCAACACAATCAGTACACCTCACACATCACCCACACCTACACAACACACACCCACATATACAGAGGTCCTTAACATAAGCATCCCAAAATAAAGGAGACTTCCTAGGCAAAAACACGTGAACTCCACAGCTCTGCACAACACATTCCACAAACAGCCACACACCTATGTCCCACATCCACTAAGGCGTCACCGTAAATCAAACATACTAGTCATAGGAGACTCCACTGTGAGGCACACAGATGTGATCTCACCAGGCTATATATGGAGAAGGTCACAGTCACTTGTCTGTCAGGTGCCAGAATCTGCCATATCACATATGCACTGCTGTCTCTCAACAACAAGTACTGTTATGAGTCTGTCATAGTCCATGTCGGTGTGGATGACCGAGACGTACTTCCCTGGACTATATGACATGAGACATGATTGAGCCTGCTGATTATGTGTCCCAGGAGGTAGGTCCCTAACCTTAAGCAGAATTCTGCTGTTATCCAGGATGATGCTGCAATGCAATCAGGAAATGATTGACCTTAACAATTAGCTTAGTTTCTGGTGCCATTCCAGGGGGATCCAGTACCTAACAGCCTGGGATGATATGATCAACAGACCATGATGCTTTGCCAGAGATGGCCTCCATCTATCTCACCTGGTCTTCAGGCCTCTGGCCATGGTTGCTGTCAACCCCACAAATTGAAGGCCATGCTGCTAACCACTAGGAGTCTAAACATGAATCTGCATGCCTTGCAAGCAGTCTTAACCATGGAAAAAGTCTGAAATCTGTGCAGTCACAGACACATGGTTCAAAGATGCAGAGAGCACCCAAGCCTTACATGGTCACCCATCCTAGCATATGGTTAGATCCCAAGATGTGGGTAGTAAAGCCAGAGGACATGGGGTTTCACTATATATGAAAGACACACACACCTCCAGGCTGATCATACAGTAAGACGCACAGAAGACATTCCAGGTGCAGTTAACCATTGCCAAGACCCCTATTCAAATCATAGCTACCTACTGGCCCCCCACATGTGACCAGGAAGCCCATTCTTCCTATATGGACCTGTTCAACTCTGTCAGGATTCAACTCTGTACTCTGGTCCTGTGTATCTTTAACTACTGAAACATAAATTGGAAGAACTACTCATGCCAGCACATAAATGCCCAGAGATTCATGGAATTTGGCAATGCAAACACGTTGGAACCGCTAGTTGCTGCCCACATATGAGGTGAAGATCTCTTGGAGTTGATATTGAATAACATGAGTAAACACTGCAGCATCCCTACATATCATCTTCCATGGTAAAACCAACCATAAACCGGTCACGTTTGCAGTTAGTCACCATCTCCCACAATATCAATCTAGCTAGGGTCAGACATACAAACATTTCCAAAGTTGATTTCAGCCTCATAAGGGATGGTATAAACAGCTTCACAGCCCTCTCCCCCTCTGTAGGAACAGGCACCAATATCCACAAGTACACCAAAGCACTATACACGCATTTGTATATATGCATGGAGTCAGGTATACCCGACAGGACTACATCATCCTCTGAAAGGATTAGTAAACCTGTCTGATGGACATCTGCAATAAATAGACTCTATAACAGGAGTGAAATATTGCTGTCCAAGACCAAGAAGCAGCAGGTGACCAATTTGAAACAATGTCTCCTTAGCTTGAACAAGCAAATAAGAATACTCCTGAAATCCTGCAAAGCAAGCTTTGAGCCCACATTGGTGACTTCCACTACAGAAAGTCATATCTTCTTCTTCATATATGTCTGTAACCTCAAAGGAAACACCCAGATCTGCTCAGAAGTGGTGGTCAAGGACATCAGATATACAAGTGCTGTAGATATACCAAACTTGCTGCCTGACAGAGTCAGTGAAAGATTCATTCCTGTCCTCCCCATCAGTACATCAGGACATCAATGGTACATGCCCCCTTCCCCTTATATCTAGGGAACAGGTCATCACTGCCATCTCAAAGTTATGGAATACAACCTCCATGGGACATGATCACATCACATGATGCATCCTACATGACCTCAAACATGAATCTGCAGCACCATTAGTCATTGCATTCAACCAAAGCCTGAATGCTGCCTTAGTCCCAGCCAAGTCGAGGACAGATTATCTTGAACCTCAATAACAAGGACATTGGCTACCTTCCCACACTTGATCACACACAGTTTGGCTTTATCAAGGGGGTGATCATGTTTGTTATATTTGGTTGACTTCTTTGACACAGTCAGCAAAGCCATGGACAAGGAGGAGACAGTGCACACTTGGCCATAATAGACATATGCTCTCAACTAGGCATCAATTCATGTTACCAGATGGGTAGCACACTGGTGCACTGACAGCACCTGCCTACTCAATATTGGGGAAGACACCTCAAGCGGTAGACCCGTAATTAGTGGCAAAACCCAGTGTTCTGTCTTGGGGCCTCTGTTATGCATGATTTACTCTTCTGAGGTGCAGGACACAGCCAGTGGGCTATGAACAACCACGTTTGCAGAAGACTGGATGCTGGGTGCTGTCACCAAATCTACTAGTGATATGGACATCCACCAAGAGGGTGTCATGCAGACACAGGAGTGGTGCCAGACACATGGTCTCAGGCTGCATACCACAAAATGCAGCACCATCCCTTTGGGGGAGAGTAACACCCCCAGAAATTATCACATTACTAACAATGTCCTAAGCATGCAATTAGTTGTGAGAGATTTGGGCACACAGGTTAATGGCACCATGATATTTGACCACCTGTTGCTTCCTTTGTAAGGAAAGCCTTCTACATGGTGCACCTCATACGTAAGGATATCTCATCCAGGGACATGGGGGTCATAACATCCCTATATTCCTTCCTAATAAGGCCCATTATTGAGTATAATGCCCCTTTCATCATGTACCTCACAAAGAACATGCAGCAGCTGTGGAGACTACAGTGGTTCCTCAACAGGGAATACCAGGACCTCAAATATCTACCATTCACAGATAGGCTAAAAGCCCTATCCATCTACCCAGTTTCATACAGACTCATCAGAGGTGTCCTCTGCATGGCATACAAGGCAATCACAAACTCCATCTTGATGGGACTGATACACATCCACAAGTCAAGCTCCACTCATATAACCCACACATGTGCTCTCAACCTGGTCTGTGACATCAACAGGAGATGTTGACAGGTCAGATCTGTGTCCCAAACACTCGCCTAGCAGTGGAATGGACACCCTGTCCACATCAGGCAGAGTACCTCTTTACCCTTTAAAAGCGACACCTGGATAACTCCATACAGTGTGGAATGGGAAGATTTCCCATTACCGCAATGTAGTGCGATCTCAGAGTTGGTATATTTAATTAGCGGGGGGTGCAGGGGGGCTTTCCCTCTGCTAAACAGAGTTAATGTTTTTTTTTTGTGTGTTTTTGGTGTTTACTTTACATGGTCATGTTTCAAATGTTCGATCATATGGTGTCAGCCATATGAAAGTAGAACATTTGAGCTGTCGATCATGTAAGGTAGACCCATATATATATATATATATATATATATATATATATATATATATATATATATGTGTGTGTATGTGTGTATGTGTGTGTGTGTGTGTGTGTGTGTGTGTGTGTCTGTGTGTGTAGATATAATATATATATATATATATATATATATATATATATATATATATATATATATATGTATATATATATATATATATATATATATATATATATATATATATATAGATATAGATATAGATATATATATATACATATAAGAGTACTATGGATATATATTTTTCCCTTATGTTAAATGACTGTAGTGCATGATATCATTGTAAAAACATTACAAATTGCTATAGCTCAGATGGGGTAGAGGTATATTGCTGTGCTTGTAGTGCACACGGTCCTGGGTTTAAAACTTGGATGGGATGATTTTTTCTTTAATGTTAAATGACCATAATGTATGATATGCTTGTAAAAGCATTACAACTTTCCACAGTTCAGATGGAGTAGTGGTATGTTGGTTTGAATGTAGTGCACAGCATCCTGGTTTGAGAATTGGCAGCGCTGATTTTTTTTTTGCTGGGCAGAACAAGGGCTGATGGAGACAGAGTGATTAAGGCACTTTAAAGCAGTTGTAAGCAGGTTTGTGTGGTTTAGCATGAAGCTAATCCATGCTAACAGACGGTTAAGCCCTCTTAGCTCCACTTAGCACCGCTTACTCCCACTTACACCCACGCTAATTTTAATTAAAGAAAAGAAAGAAAGGGTGATAGGAAAGTTGCGAAATTGGGGCAAGCAGGGGGTAAAACTTTAGGAAAAACAGCTAGGGATGTACAGGATGGGTGTAGGAAAGGACCATAGCTCTACATTTCTTCTGCAGCAACAGTTGGGAATGATTTGTAGAATTTTGGATTTACAGCCTCACATTCCACAGGGAGGGGTGTTGGTGACAGACATTTATAGAATAATTTGTGGGTAGATTGATTAATTCCACTGTACATGGGGCTGAAATGTAAAGCTATGTATGAGGCAATGATTTTTTTGTGGGACAGATGCCCTTTTTTTTCTTTAGGTGAGAGTGGGATGTTGGGGAAAGGTTGTCGATATGTATGGGGAGGTGGGTTTGGCAGGATAGGTGGCATTTGCAGACAAACAAGACAAACAAAACAGCAGACAGGGGTGGTGTATGACACATGATAGGGGTAAACACCTTGGACGGGGAGGGTGGTTGGGAATCAGAGACCCATGAGCCCCCAAATGGATACAGTGGGACTGATGTCCCATTAATGGGTGGTCACCACTGCACCTTCATGGCCCCAAAGGTGGCTGTGCTGGGGGCTGGACAGAGGGGCAGCCTGTCCCTCGAGGGGCTCACCCAACTCAGAGCAGATGATGCTGTGCACCATAATCTGGAACATTCTGTGGATGAAGGGCTCCTCTCCACACCAGTGCCTAGGAGGGGATGGGCCCATCACCTGAGGTGGTTCAACCCGAAGGTGGTGCAGGACCAGCAGAGGAGGCTGCTCCAGGTTGGGTCCCAGATGTGCTGGGGCCTGGTGCCATAGCCAGATGGGGAGGGACAGGTGGACCAGCTGGGATCTGCCTTCCCAAACGTGCTATGGTGTTGTGGTTTTCCCAGATATATTGGTTAATCATGAACAACACTTTGCAAAATTAGTTATAATAGCATGCATGCATGTTCCCATTAACCCAATCCAAAAGATCTGAAACAGTTGCATAGCAAACAGAACACATGCATAAATGGAACAACAGTAGGGATTTTAACAGAATGCAAGTTACAGTGATGGCAACAGGCCACCAATAATGGTATTTGAACAAGGTATGTTAATATGCAACCAATTAAATATATGAACAATAATGGAACAAATGTCCCAACAATAGGTTTTGAGAACAACATACCCATTGTATATGAATAATAATTATTGATACAGATGACAGATGGGGAGAGAGAATAATAAGTCCATTAACAACTGTATCGGCTTCTATTTTTTACAACTGTACTGTTCAATGCTCTACATGTTTGCCCTCACTTTACATCTACCTATGGCCCATACCTTCTGTGGCACAGACATACCTGTTAGACTGTCAACCTGTAATGGTATGGGGCAGACTGGTTGAACTGTGGCTACTTTACTGGAGGGGAGCTTTTACATGTCAGGGTTACATACTTGACAAAGAAGGGGGACCCTGCATTGATGTTGTGTGAGCCTGGTACTAGTAAAGTTCACCTAGCAGCAGTGACCACTATCTCTGACAGTGTGACACTTGAAAGACATGTATCTGGAAGAGGGCATGGTATATGTACCTATCCTGCTATCATTTGCAGGCATGGGTTTGGACAGTGGGACTCTTGTACATGGTGTATTGTTATACCCTTCAAACAGCTACTACAAACATTTCATTACCTGTAATATCTCTGGAGAAAATATCTGTTACCCCTATATGACTGTTTCTACAAATATTCCAGATTTCTTGAGTGTATATATGCACAAATCTCAGTACCACTTCCTGGATTTGAACCATGTTTGGGTGTGCTAAAATGAACAAGAAGGCTGCTGGGGAACTGTTGTCCTTTATTTGACTGTTTTCTGCCTAATACTCTGTGGGTTAGGCAATCTGACCTTGTAATCCTGTGATTCATGCATGACAGTTACTGTACTGTGTAGTAATCCTTTGAAATTATACCATCTGGAAAACAAAGGTTAAAACAAGGCACTGCAGAAGGGGACACACTATAATACATTTGACATTAGTATTCAGGGTTCAGATCTTAGTGCATAACATATGTCATATTTCATGTATATCTTGATTTACAGTTCCACAAGCTACTGTTTTACATACTAGCTGATTCTCAGAACAGCCTCTGTTAATTCATGCTGTCAAAGCCATATTTTCTGTGCAGAACCTGTACACATTCTATTTCTACAACAACTTGCCAGAATAAACACAACAGTTGGTGGTTTAGGTTTTTATTGTAGTTATATGACACAGTGGTCTACTACTGCATATGCTGTAGATGACTATTAGTCTGGCAAACTTTTCTTTAATTGTTACACACAGAACACAGTAAATCATTTACTCCTTCTTGTTTATTTCACTGTATACTGAAAGGTAGATGTGTACTCACCAGTCTGTCGGTGCATCCTTGTCAGTCTGTCAGCATGGGCCTCAGTGTTCATAGCCCTCTCTTCTGCAGCTGTAGAGGTGAGAAGCAAACATTATGCATACCTGTCTATCACATACTCAGACTAGAATTTGGTACATCTGTATCTGGGATACTTACAAACTGCTGGAGCATGCTGGTCCTGAGCATCTTGGATCAATTGGACCAAGAGCTCCCCCTTTCTATGCTTTAGGTACCTGCTCACCAGTTTGGCAAATTCCAGTGGCACTTGTGAGGTTGTGTGCCAGACGGTCCCAATCCTCTGCTTTGTACTGAGAGCCATGGCACTGGTCCTGCAGCAGTCTGTTGTCATAGTGTTCTACAAGGAGTCTGGCCATGACCCTGGACTCCAGAATGCCCCAGCACTGTGCCCAAAAGTGTGCTCCCTTGCCAACACCAGACATGCTCCTGCAGAGATCAAACTACAACACATTATGGCTGTATTCCTGCCTGCACAGTTTTAATAAGACCATATTCCTGCCCTTTGCCATCATTGGACCATTTCAAAAATGCTAAATTCAGCTAAGCAGTGCACAAATCTGCTAAGCTGGGATGAACAGTGCTTAAAGGGGTAATAGCTGAGCATTGCTTAACAGTGCGCAAATCCATTTAGCTGAGCTGACTGCTGCTTAGCATTCACATTTAAGCAATGCTTTCACCAACTAAGCATAGCTTAGAAAAGCAGATTTACGAAAATCTGTATTCTCTCTTCTCTTATTTTTATTTCCCACAATTTATTTACTAGCGGTACAAATATTTGTACCATTTGTCTTTCAGACTCTGGGGTACTTTTACTAATTCTTAACCTGCGCCTATGGTTACTTTGGATTTCTTCTATTTTTTTGTGGATTATACCATTGCTCTTTGAAAGTTTGTATGTTTACTCTTGTTTGTTTCTTTCCTTTTTGCTGTTTATATTATTATACTTTGTAAATCTGTATTTCATATCGTTAGATTGTTTTTTGTTTTAACATTGAAGCTTTTCTCTCAGGGTCTCCAATGAAAATTGGCTCTCCATGGCCCAGTGGACTTTCCTAGTAAACAAATGTCAGTAAATAAATAAAATAGCTGAGCACTGCTAACCATTGCTCACTTTTCATTTAAAAAAATATCAGGGTAATGACTTAATCATTACTAACATATTAGTAATTTTATATGATTTACTTTACATGATGTGCCTCTGTGTGCTTTCATTACATTACAATGGAGTTTGACTATACTGTATGGGACACTTGTGTATACACGGGTGATTTCACATGTTATATCCACTCACACTTACATTTTAGACAGCGACACTACCCTGGTTGACAAATATCAATTACTACATAATTTAAAATTAAAATAATCCTTTTAACACAGCTTTCCCATGTAAAAATAAAGTGCCTGTTTTGCTACTTGAACCATGAACACTTGCATGCAAAGCTGGGACTATAACCAATACACTATTGCAGCATGAGGATGTTAGTTGTATATTTTTATTTATCTCCTATGGGATGTTTAAGCAATGCTGAGCAGAGGGCCATAACGTGCACACCCACTCAGCTATGCTTAAACATATCTTAGAATGGAAAAAAAACCCGAAAATTATTAAACCCACTTTATTTACATGTATCTGTACTCCTTGTCAGTCACAGTAAGGGAAATTGTGAAGGGACACATAGGGACAGATTTTAATTATTGCTCTTACAAACTTAGGAAGTGTGACTGTATTTTTTTAGCAAATCATTGGCAAATCACTCTAGGTTTAAGTCAGGACATACTGACAGACATTTGGGTTTCAGACTTCATGTTGTTGTCTTTTGGCTTTTCCCGGTTAGGGGTCGCCACAGTGGAACTCTGGTCCGCTAATGATTGGCAGTAGATTTTGGCAAACATCGTGGTACCAGCACGACTTTCAACCTTCAACGAAGGCACGCCCATTTATGCATGTCTTTTGAACGCCCACCCAACTGCGGGGAGGATATGCAGACTCCACACAGAAGGCACTCCCTGCACTCCAGCTGAGAATTGAATGGGAGAACGTCTTGCTGTGAGGCAACAATGCTACCGCAGCACCACAGTGGATGTCCCCCTTCAGGAAATCCTTACTAATGCAAACCTTTTATTCTATCAACTTTTTGGGTTTGTCAGTGCAATATTTAAAAAGTGCCCCTATTTTTGTGCTTTTTTCCCCCATTATTTATGGCTTTTGTACAACTTTCTTGCTCTAGGAGCTTGAAAGGTATGTGAGGCAGGTATCTGGGCATTCTGCAGAAACCTGTACAGTTGAGGGCTATGGCCATACAACATTTTCACATGGCAGACATTTGTGTTTCAGTCTTCTTACCCTTCAGGAAGTCCGTGCTATTGCAAACCTTTTATTCTGCTTTCCAGGTTTGTCAGTACAATATTTAAAAGGTTCACTATTTTTGTGCCTTTGATCCCCATTATTTATGGCTTTGTGCAGCTTTCTTGCTCTAGGAGGTTGAGAATTATGTGAGGCAGGCATCAGGGCATTCTGTGGAAACCTGTACATTTGACGGCTATGGCAGTATGGCACTTTTACAATGCAGGGGGTGTATGGCAGAACCTGTCACACACCCCCTGCATTGTTTCTTGCTCCACTATCTATTTCAGTGTCCATGGGTTTCCACTTCACAATATTGAATTACTGAAAACTCGAACTTCATATGGTCGAGACCATATGATCGAGTTTTCAGGAACTCAAAATTAGGAAGTGAAATAAAAAAAAAACAAACACATCTTTTCTGCAGGGGGGCAGGTCCCCTTGCACCCTCCCTACTTAAATATACCATCTCCATGATAGCACTATAGCGAGGAAATGGGAGATCTCCCATTCTGCTCTTCTGTATGCAGTGCGTAATGGGAGATTTCTCTTTTCCCCACTGTAGCGTGATCTTGGAGTTGGTATATTTAAGTGGGGGGTGGGGGTTCAGGGGGCTTGCCCCCCTGCAGAAATGATGTGTCTGTTTGTTTTTTATTACACTTCATAATTTTGAGTTACTGAAAACTTGATCATATGGTCTCGATCATATGAATTTCGAGTTTTCAGTAATTTGACATTGTGAATTGGAACCATCCGTGGACACTGAAATACTCATTTTATTTCATTTCAGTGTCCACAGTCACTGAAATGCTTTTCAAAAGTGCAGCACGGCACTTTCTGAGTGCAGGGGGTGTGTTAGATGTGCGTGTACTACCTAAACATGCCCCCTGCACTCAGTAGTGTTTGTGCCCATTTAGCCTAAGCAGCAGTGCACCTTCATGAATATGCAAGGCTTGCTGCTGTTAAAGCGACAGCTACATGGACACAATTCACTCCATGCAGGAATAGGAAGTTGGTAGAGCAGGTAATCTGTGCTAGCCTTTCCCGTCTGTTTGTGCATGTGTGTGTGTGTGTGTGTGTGTGTGTGTGTGTGTGTGTGTGTGTGTGTGTGTGTGTGTGTGTGTGTGTGTGTAAATTAAATCTGAAAGAGTGTGTGTGCCAGCTACATGGGGGCAGGGAAACAAAGTACTGGTTTCACAGTGCCAGTGGGGAGCCTTATTGCGGACCTGGGGAGAGGCAGATAGAGACACCCAGAACTGGGCTGAGTGTGTCCTGTGTGATCTTAAGGGAAAGTGTGCTTGATGCAGCAAGGTCTGCATCTCAACATACTGAGTGTATCTATTTGTATTCCAAGTGCACGTCCCTCTTCAGTGTCAGCGGTGCCAATTCAGGATCCTTGAATATTGATTCTTCAGAAACACCACAAAGTTCAAAGGAAGACACAGAAGTAGCTTATATCCATCTTTTATTCTTTCCGTCCTGGTACCTCAGCTGTTCGCCTTCAATGGGACACACTTTAACATTTTCAGTGTTCTTTTATATATGCATTGATTGATTAATTAAGCATGATTATATCAAACATTTTAACTCTTTCACCACTGAAACATATTCCAGGGAAAGAAATCTTAATATACAAAATTTCTAATATTTATTACAAAAATATAAACTTAGAATAAACACTCCAAATTTAAATAATGAATAAATTTCATTTATACAATAAATTCTTTTTTTTTAAAGATGTATATAAATATAACAACCTATTAGTCACCTTAACTTTTCAAATATTGCAAAACTTCATTTTTAATATATAATAAATTAACAAATATGGGTTGAATTTCATTTAAACTCATTAAATCTCCAGATTCATTCCCTTAGGGAATAAAGTATGATATTCAATAATCATTCTCTGTTCGAGCTTGTTTAAGGCTGCTTTATAGTTTCCTTTACAAAAATGGGGCCTAGCTAATACACTAAATTTAAAACTGTCATTCTCACCATCATGTGCGCTACAAAAATGTGCAGCTACGGGACTATCTAAATTGCCCCTCCTTATGTCACCCAAATGTTCCAAAATACGAATCTTAGTCTGTCTGGTAGTTTGCCCAATGTACCACTTTGCTGGAACACAGTCACAACCTAAAATGTATACAACACCTGATGACCTACAATCAAACCTCTCAAAAGCAGTGTACTTCTTTCCATTTATTTTCACCCTGTGCATGTTTTTAATTTTATTACAGACGGAACATTTCCCACAGCTATACATCCCCACATTACTAACTGTTTTCGTTTCAAATTTTCTATTCAAAATTTCTTTTAAATTTGGATACCTTTTATAAGAAAAGGTGATATGTTTAGGAAAAAGATGACCTATTACAGGGTCTTCACTCACCACATGCCACATGTCCCTGATAATTTTTTCCATAATACCTGAGAAATTAGAATACTTGGATACAAAAAATAACTTATTTAAATCTGATGCATTTTCAAAATCAAATGCATACTTATGCCCTCGTGTCCCAGATATTCTATTTCTACACAATCTGTATTTTATGGATTGAAGCTTGTCATGCTCATATCCACGTGAAATTAATCTTTCCAAAATTTCATCACACACCTCCTCCCAAAGATTTTTATTCGAAGTGTTCCTTAGATTCCTTTTGAATTCCCCTTCCAGTATAGCCTTGATCAAATGTGCAGGGTGCATGCTGCTAGCATGTAAAAAATTGTTAACCGAAGTAGGTTTCCTATAGGTTTTGTGCTCAACCAAACCATTTGTCCCCACATAGAATTCTACATCAAGAAAAGGAATTTGGAATTGAGATGTGTGTGCTACAAATTTTAGGCCATGGTGATTATTATTTAAATTCACCATAAATTCATCAAAGAAAGTCATGTCTCCTTTACATACAAAAATCAAATCATCAATATAACGTTTAAAAAAAATTACATTATTAACAAAAAATGTGTTCTGAAACATGAATTCCTTCTCGAATTCTCCCATGTAGATCACTGCATAGCTGGGTGCAAAAGCTGCACCCATGGCTGTTCCTTTTGTCTGCAAAAAATATTCATTTTTCCATAAAAAATAATTATGTGTTAAACTAAACTCAAGCAAACTTAACAAAAATCTAGTGTATGGTCCTTCTGCCATCATTTTGTACACTGCTTCCAAACCCCATCTAGTCTTGATATTGGTGTAAAGTGATACAACATCCACACTGGCCCAGTAATAATTCTCTTCCCATTTAAGTCCCTTTAAAGCCAAACAGACATCCTGAGTATTCTTAACATGTGATTGAACCTTAGGAAGAAATTTCTTGAGATGGGAGTCCAAGAAAATATTAACTCTCTCAACAAAAGACCCAATCCCTGAAATAATAGGTCTACCTGGAGGATTGGTGACATTTTTATGAATCTTAGGTATTATATACATGTAAGGGTGTCGGGGTTCCCTCATAGTTAAACTTTTTACGTCTTTACCAGTGAAAAATCCCAATCTTTCACCTCTCTCCAATAACTCATTAAGTTCACAAGAATAAGAGTTCAGTGGGTTACTTTCTAACTTTTGATAGGTATCATCCACTAATAAATTATTAACTATGTTCTCATACTTTTCATTATTCATAATCACCCAATTGCCCCCCTTGTCAGCAGGCTTGACAGTAACTCTATCCAATTCCATCCTAAATGTTTTAATCAATGCATATATAAAAGAACACTGAAAATGTTAAAGTGTGTCCCATTGAAGGCGAACAGCTGAGGTACCAGGACGGAAAGAATAAAAGATGGATATAAGCTACATCTGTGTCTTTCTTTGAACTTTGTGGTGTTTCTGAAGAATTTTGAGGTTTGGTTTCCAGTGGTGTATTGTTCCTTGAATATTGACTCAGCATGGGGACGCCACACCAGTCTTACTCTTTGACATATTTAAACACCTTCAGTACCCAACCAAGAGTCAAACATTGCCTGCACACTTATCGTGTGATAACTCTATCTTTTACCATTTCATCTTTCTCACTGCCCCATACCCTACAGATAATTACATTATAAAGGTTCAGGCCATAATTACATTCTCCTCTTAAGCATGCTGAAGAATAAAACTTGCTTGCTTTGAATATTAAAACTTGGGTCATAAAGATCTGTCATGTAATCATAACTCTTTCCCATTCCTAAGCATGCTGTCATATATTTAAATTCAATTAGCTGGGACCTTAAAATTAATTTTCAGCCACATCATTCCATGGTATCAAATCCAAGCAACAGTTTAAGGCTGAATCCTTAGATTCTCCTCTAAATATCTAATCATCCTTGGTCAGATTCATACATCGGTATGCCCACAATGCTCAAGGCCCTATTTAATACCTCTAAAAAATAAGTGCTCCTCTGAGTAATCTCATTCTTCCATTGAACCTGTCTTGTAAAGACTGCATATTTTACTTCCAAACCTTTCTATAGTTTACCCTAAGTATTACTGGCCATGCTCTATTCTGGTAGTGTAAAGAGGAAAAGCCCTGACTGTGGCTCAGCTGACATGGGTTCAGTTAGTGGCTTGGGCAATGGACAAAGTGGCAGGGAAAGGATGGCTGTGCTCATTCTAGGGGGAGACTTCTCACTGATATGCTCCCTAAGGAAATGAGTTGTCCAAAGAGGGAGTTGTCATATGTAATGGAGTGTGGACAAAGAGTGGGGGAAGGGAGTAGATAGGGCATAAACAAAGAAACCCCCCTCCGGATGGAAACACAGATGAGCCAGGCCCCTGGGATGCCCTTAGGATCCATGATTAGCCTAAGCAAAGTCAGAGGAAGTCCAGGGGGTAAGGAGAGGAACCATTAGGCCTTGGTCTGATGGAACAAAAAAAGTATTATGGGTCATTTTTGCCTATAATTCTGTGACACATAATCCATAAATGGTTATTTTTGAATAAGTTTAGCCATAATGTGGCTCAAGTGAGAACCAGCTTTAAACATGCATCTCTTTTCAATTAAAATGAAGGCTGCCATTACTCATTCAGTTTTGTACCATGTTTTAAAAATCAACCAAACCATTGTACTGAATGGATAGAGAGTGAATACTGAAATCATTATGGTGACTGGACAGGCTCCAGATATACTTGGATATTCCTGTCATATGAGTTACTTGTGTACATGTTGGCAATCTTCAAGACTCAAAAACCCAAATCATTTGCTGCACTAAGGCTGACCCATCACACTCTGACTGTTTGGATAACCAGTAAAGTTGCATAATAAATAGTATTTCCATTTTAACAGTAATTCTCATGAAAACTTACTTCCCAACTCTACAAAGTACTCCGTCTCCAGATAATTACCCCCCTTGCAGCTAAACATCATAACGGACACCTCATACAACCTAAAATACTATTCATGACAGCTATAATAACCCCTTGAACCAACTCCCTAGCAGTGCACATAGAGTTTCCTTTCAGGTATCAAATCTGGCAAACTTTCTCAATTGACATAATAGAAATCAACACTTTGCCAAATTCAGAATGCATTTGAAAAAGCACCTCTTTATCCAAGCCAAATGCTCCTGCTTCAGAGGACATATCACCTAACACTCTAGCCCTATCTCCTTTCCATTTCTCTTGTCCTTTTTCAGAACTGCTAAAAGTTTACCCAATTTAGAAACTAATGTAAATACTGTGCATTGCACTCTGTTTAATGTACATTAAAAAGATGTATGTGTAACTGATCTGAACTACTCTTATTATTGCTTACATTTCTGCATTTTTTGTCTGTGAAATATTTTGACTTTCACCCATCCTACATCTAAAACTGGTCGGCATTAATGCACTACCCTGCTAAACAAATATAAAAATAAAACTTAAGGGATGCCAAGTGCATCATTAAAAGGCCAAGGTACCAGGGTAAAAAGACTTGATCCCCTAAAAATTGCAAAAATATTTTGAGCAATGAGTTTTCATTCTGTAGTTTTATTTATACGAAAAAATACTTTGTACAACCTATTACAAGGAGAATGAATCATCTAACATTTGCAAACTACAGTACAAAGAACTTGGGTTATATTGTAGAATGTCAAGTATGTGATGCATAATATGGGGGAAAAACAACTCTATACTTAAGGACTGGAATGGGGATCACTTATCTAAGATTAGAAGGGAAGTACCCACAAATTCCTTGTATAAACATATATTTAAAAAAAATAAATAACTTTAAATGTACTGTTTTCAAGCTATATATGAGTGTATTAATGGTAGTGACTGTCACATAAATGGAAAATGCTGAATATATCATGTCAAGCAGAACGCCTCCTTGGCCCTCTTCAAAAGGAACCTTAAAAATTGGATGGGAGATAGAAAATTCACCTCAGGGATCACGTCAGTCGCCCTGCTAGACAGGGGCCCAGGGAAGTAAATAATGTTGGAAGAAATATCCAGGGAATTGTTATGGCTAGGCTTGTATAGGCCCTAGGGCTGATGGCTTAGTACCAACCTATGAACCTATGAACCTATATGTGGATAAATAGGTTGCATTCAGACAATATTTTCAGGTCTGAATGAGTGCCAGCATAAAACCTGTTTTAGAATTGACATAATATAGAAGTTAACATTTTTATGTATTCATATATTTATTTTAGTTTAGTGTATGCATTTTTTATTTTTTTTTTTGTTTTGATCATGTGACTATTGATCATGTGATTGAATCTGGGTTTATAAATTCAAACTGGTAGTAATTGTGTGTTTTATGACCTGAAGAAGCATTTTGTGAAAGCATCCAGCTTATGTATTTGTTAATAAATTTGTGTGTTCTGTTGTGGTTGCAATGTATTTTACTCTGTTTTATAAGGCAGGCACAGTGACATCTTCCTTTAGCTTAGATCAGGGCCAGAGGTGTAAGCAGGAAGTAACATTCGAATATTAGCATGTTCCTTTAATTTACATCAGAGTCAAAGACGCAATGACATAGTAGACACACGGCAACAGAAATATAGAGCAACTAGGCTTTCGCAGCCTAGAAAATGCAAACTAATACAAAACATGTTCTATTAACCTATTTTTTAAGAACATTTAAAATTTGTCCTTATTTTTGGGTCTTTGTCTCCTGGTTGTTATTGGCCTTTCCAGATTTCTTGCACTAAGAGGTTGACCGGTATGATGCTGATTTCAAGTCATTATGATGAAACTAATATAAGTTAATGATGTTAATGAATGGTTGATAGTCCAAGTGAGAGTGTGATAGACGGATAAAATGCTTGCAAACAGGTATGATTCATTGAGTTGAAACTTAGTTTCAAAAGTTATTCTGCACACAGTACTATGATCCACAGCATAGAAATAAATGCAAATCATGAAAGTAATTTATTTGAACTAAGTAAGCCAACAAGGCTCTATTAAAATAACTGCAGTATTAAATTTCATTTCATTTTCATGTAGCTTCTACAACATGTCAAGAACATTCGTTTTCAAGGAAAAAATGGCGAAGTTGTATATTTTGACAGCAATGGCGATCCACCAGCTCGCTATGATATTCTGAATTTTCAGCTATTTTCTAATGGCACTAGTAGATATACCCAAGTGGGCAGCTTTGATTCAAGTGCACCAGAAGGGCAAGAAATTAACATAAATCAATCAGCTATATTATGGAATGGAGGAAGCAGTGAGGTTAGCATTTCTATTTTCATATGTTTGTAGGTAACATTTTTTTTTTATCTCATCATTTGATATCTGTAAAACAAGAACTGAAACAAAATAATATAGTAAAGGGAGCATTAGATGTAAGTTACTTTTTCATATTTAATAAAGTGGCATTTACATACAGCTGGGTACACAAGGGGAAACGTATAGCATAGGATAATGAAAAACATGGCAAATTTAAAGATTAAGCATCTAGAAAATGAAGATGTCTGGAGAGACCTATTGCTTTCTCATATTTGAAATAGAATTTAATGTGCTGAATTTAGCTTCACACTTATGAAAATGAGTATGCAGATTATGCAAAATCATTAAACTGATGGATTAGCTGATTTAATACTAGTGTTGAAGACAAAATACACACACACACACACACACACACACACACACACACACACACACACACACACACACACATATATATATATATATATATATATATATATATATATATAGTTATGTATGTATATTGCAAGACCAGTTTATTAAACTGTTTAAGCATAAACTTTGAGCTAAGGGAAAATGTAAAATATGAAATAAAATCAAAAATGCATGGCAGAAGGATCATCTACACAGCTTTAGTACTCGATTGAAAGCACCAACTGGGAAATGCTGCTTTACTGATATCAGCAGGAAACTTGAAACATTGAAAATGTAGACATGCATCATTGGCAGTGTAAGGAATAATGTTCTGTATAGATCAAAAATGTACTCAGACAGTTTGCTGAATTTCCTCTCTTCAGAAATAAAGGCTAATGAAAACAAAGGCTGTAAACCTTAAAAAAAGGAAGTTAATATAGAATTGAAGGGAGAGAATGCAGATTATGTTACAAAAGATAGTGCAGATGCTGTGGTGGAGAGTTTACCCATAAGATATGGTGTTCAGCATCACGAATACTGTGTGTTAATTGCAAAATTACGAGGCAACTCTGACACAGTATTGCAAAAGCAAGAGTAAAAGTAATAAACATTACTCCAAAAAATTATCGGAGAGGGAGTTAGACAAGGAGAGTGAAGGACACAGACTTCAGAGTATCCGTAAAAATTAGCAGAAAGCAATAATGGAGAATGAAACAAGATGAAAAAACAACACTGCTGTATGCAGTGTAAATTCAACAGACAATGCATCACAGCAAGAGAAAGAAGAAAGCATATCTAACAGTGAAATGTGAGCCCTAATATAACCAGCCTCAGATACAGTACGAGAGCTCATGGAACAGGATAACATGAGAAAATATGCTGTTACAGTGAAAAAGAACCAAGGAGCACTCTTTCCCAAAAGGACAGACCATGCTTTTTACTCAGTTCAGAGATGCAACAAATTACATAAAAGATCCAGCAATTAATGTGACACACAAAAAACGCACTGCCACATGGCACTGCTGATAGCCTCAGTACAGTGTGGAAGTATGTTTCATGTTGGCACTATTAGCTATTGCAGTTTTATTAAGGAAATATTACTGACTGCATCTCCATAACGTATTGCCACTATATTAGGGTCTGTGGGAAAGGGAACATTATATCCATCCAGTTGAATGGCATCACATTGATTACATTTAGAGTTGCGGAAGGTGCTCTTGGGTCATCTGGAAAGTGATAGATTTTGAGAGAGTTCTTGGTAAAGCCAACATTTATATATTGTTAATGTTCTTTGATTGTTTTGGAATGAGATGTTTGTGCACATATTGTTAAGCAACGAATCCATGACAGTGGTGGTGGTAAAATAATTACAACTATTATTTAATCTTGATATTGAACCAGAAAGAGACAGATTCTTGGTGTACAGGACTGAAAGTCAAGAAAAGTCTAAGACTGTAATGAATAGACCTTCATTAAATTAATGAATTTTTTATCTCTCTCACAATTTTTTTTTGTTTTGATACAAGTTTGTACTTAAATTGAAATAAAATATATAATTGAACAACAAGGTACCACAAAAATGAATATTTGGGAGTTCTTTACCATGGACCCTGTAAGACAGCAAGTCTGATGTTCTGAATGCAATCATTTATTAGATGTGCTTTTATCTCAAAGAATTGTGTGTGCTTGACAATTCACAGCTTTTATAATTAGATATTGAACAATGAAAGAAAAGCTATGTATACATGTGCATGCTTATATATAATGTGTGTGTGTGTGTATATGGTTTACTATGGTAAGGTCAAAGTGGGTTCGGTCGAACCCACTTCAGTCAAAGTTCAGAGGCCGAGAGGCAACAATGTCGAACCTGACATTGTTGAAGTACGAATCCTGCACCTATCTTGACCCATGTTGAAACCCGTTCTGAGGTCGAAGTTGTCATATTGACATTGTCGTTTTCACGGTCGTGGGTCAATGATCCCATCATCCGATGGGGTCCAGTTCAACCTTACCATAGTAAGCCTATGTATACATCTCTATATATATATATATATATATATATATATATATATATATATATGAGTCTAGGACACATGCTTGACTAGCATATGTCCGAATCATAAAACATCGAACACACATACATGAAAGCGCTTAACATCGAAAAGTGCTTCCGTGTATGTGTAGTTAAGAAAAATATATATACGTTTCTGCAGGGGGGCTTCACCCCCCTGCACCCCCCACCCCCCTACTTTATTATTCTCACTCCAAGATTGTACTATAGTGGGGAAAATGGAATTTTACCTTACCCGCACTGTAGTCCGATCTACAAAACAGGCACACATACACAGAAGCGCTTGTTGATGTTAAACGCTTTCGTGTATGTGTGTTCGATGTTTTACGATTCGGACATATGCTAGTCGAGCATGTGTCCAGATCCCATAAATATATATATATATATATATATATATATATATATACACACACACATATACATATATGCAAACACACACATATATATATAGAGACAGATGCAAAATATCAAAAGTATTAACACATTGCCAGATATACTGCTGCTTTGTATATACTGACGATGCACATTGATTTTGGTTAGGTTAGTCATTATACAAATTTCCTGAGTTAAAAAGGAAAAAAATATTCATATTTAAACTCTTGTATTGCTAAAGTGAATGTCTCACAATAAGATAATTTATAAGTGAACCCTTGTTCTTCATGACAGACAAAGCAATGTAGTGCAACAAAAGTAAAATCTTTCATACCTAACTGCCAGCATGTCTGTTTCTTGAAAAGGTAAGGTACTCACAATAGAGAAATATTACTCTGCAGCCTATATTCATGACAAATAATTTCATAAGATGAGGTGCAATGGTCAAGCACCTATTTGTAGCTGCAGAATCAGAGAAGGGCATCTGTGAAGCTGGGTAATTGCTATCACAGGGAAATATTTGTTTTCATGAATAGTTGAAATTACGAAAGCAGGATCAAACACAAATCTGGGGGAAATCCAATAGGCAGTGGCGGCTGGTGACTTCAAGTTAAAGGAGGTCTACAGGAGACAGCTGAGTGGGTGGGGCCAATGTGAAGGGGTGTGACCAACTAGAAAGGGGTGGAGCTATGCTCAAAACCACAACAACTGGAACTTTAATTAAATACGCTGCCCTGGGTGCCACCATAGCTCTCAACCTTCCATCTCCAAAATGAGGAACACTAGCCCTCATAATGTGGAACAAATGGGCAAAATGTGGAACACATACTAATGGCTTACTAACAACTTCAACTAGGAAGGCCATAGGATGGTGAAAATATGCTGGTTTTACTTATAAAGAAGATCTTTTAATGAACTAATATGATTCATTTCTATTTACCATGGATTTCACTTAAAAAAAAATCCTAACACTAAATGTGTGACAGGGTTTTTCAATGTGGAACATTGAGGAACTTTGAGGAACATGAACTTTTTAAGACCCCAAATGAGGTACGTTCCTCATATTGAGGTACACTTGAGAGAGATATGTGCCAAACAGTCATTACGAGAGCCCAATCAAGACAAAATGAAGTGTAGAAGAAAAAATATTTCAATGCATTGGCTACATGACAACTTACTTAATATCCAGATGGAAACAGGTTGTGAGGCATGAAAAAATAAATTACTTTTTAAATACATTACTGGAATGCCAGTCAAAATCAAGTATAAAAAACAAGCAGCACTCACCTCAAACCACTACTCCTTGCACTGCAGTTCTAATTATAATTTATATTCAGCTTTATAAAATTACCAAGTAACATGCTGAAAGTGACAATCTCTGTAATACCCCCAACTTGTAAAAATGTTTCTTATCCAAAAAAGACCTGCTGCCTGACACAACTATCTACTTGCTTCATGGGGAAGACATGATCAAAGTAAAAAATGAACAGCAAACAAGAAACAAGCTCAAGATAAATTGCTTAAAGGATTCCTGCACAAGTTATGGACCACACATGATAGATTGGCATTCTGTTTATTTTATGGGTAAGCCTGCAAAGATGACTGCAGGTCTCCAACAAAAGATGACTGCAAGTCTTCAATAAATGTAATGAGCTTCTGAAAATACTGTAATCCTGTCCTTTTATTACAAATGCTGTCATATGCATTTCAGTACCCAAGGCTTATACATTATCTAGTTATGTAAATATTCTCTGCATGGCAACAACAAAAAGGTTTTCAATGCTGGTAATTCTTTAACAGTATGCTTATTAAAGCTTACTTGCATCTTACAATCTCCGACAAGCTTACCTGATGCTCATTAAATCATTGCTACTTAAACAGAGCAACAGGGCACTGTGACAGCATGCATTTCCTGAATAATAAGAAGCATAAATCAACAGTATAAAAATCTGACAGAAAACCAGAACATTCTGCAAAATCAAGGACAGATGAAAAGCCACGGTTGTACTTGTGGTCTACCTTGGATGGGGGAATACTCTGCACACTTACACTGCATAACTGCTCCTTGCCTTCCTTGGACACATCCAGAGCCACTACAATGGGGAGTGCAACAAGTATGTCATAATTTGAAATGTATCTGGCTGACAGTGATGGCTCTGACACTCATACCTCTCAACTTCAGAGCAAGAAATCTGGACAAAGCCATACATAGAACTAGAAGTGGGACACAGGCCCAAAAATAAGGACAGTTTTTAAATATTGCTGTTATTAACTTAGATAATAGAACAGTAGTAGATCTTGCATTAGTATGAATTTTCTGAAGGGTATGAAATATGAAACTCAAATGTCTGCCATTATTTTCTAACTTCAGTCTTTAATGACTTGCCACTAATTTGCCAGAAAACCACAATTTTATGAAAAACAGACCAAAAATGTGATGCAAAAATATAAAGTTGTCACACAATACAGCTGGGAACCTGTCAAAAAAGGGACAGCTTTAACACTGTTAACTTGAGCAGCTAACAAAATAAGAGCATCTACATGCATTTCTGAAATAAAAGTAATCTATAACTTTGATCATTACAGTTATATATAATTGTAAACCCTCCACATTTTCTTCCAAAATTGCCATTTTGGAGGAGGGATTATTAGGGAAGAGCAACATTTTGAGCCAAAATTGGGGACAATTGAGAGGTTTGGATATTCCTAATTCTACAAAATGATTTCCACGTACCTCTCAACCTCTTAATGCTGGAAATCTGGACAAGGCCAAATATATTGGGGGAACATACAAACACTACTAAAAATTGCTCTTGTATAAACTTAAGACAGTTGATAGAATAACAGGTCTTGCATTAGTATGCATTTTTCTGAAGGTTATGACATCTGAAACTCAATGTCTGTCATTTGGTGACTTCATTCCTAAATGATTTGCTAGAAAACCACAAATTTTATGAGGAACAAACCAAAAATAAGAAACAAATATCTATTCATTCTGCAAAAATATGGACAACTAAGAGGTATAGTTCAACCGGGGCTGTCTGAGTTTGCTACCCCCCCCTCACAAAATCATGGTCGAATGAAGCCTCCCCCCTGCAGCCATTCCAACGTCCCATTCCTTGGTTATTTTGCCCCATTTACCATAAACACTGTAATGTGCATACTGCTTTACTTCTGCGATGATTTAGATTTCATTTGAAAGTTTTATTTTGCATTTTACACACAAACCCTAATAGATATCTGTTAAACAAAGCAATGCAGTCTCACAATGAAAATAGACTTAGCATTAAAACTTCTCTGCCCTTGAAACTCACATGCATTGAAACAGCATTGAAACCCACATTCAAAGAAAATACATTTTAACAGTGGCAGATAAAGATTAACTCTGGGCTGTTTTCAAAATCATAGGCCCCTTGAACATGAAACATACACATGCTCTTTGATACACCTTCCTGACTGTATTACATTATATTCCTTGTACAATACAGTACAGTTGTTAGTGGGCATTTTAAATTTATTGTTTTGAACATTTTTCCAGTAAACAATGAAACAAAATGCATGCACCAATGACAAAACTGCCCAATTCATAACATTTCCATCATAAAACATCTACTCAACCTTCTATAATCCACCAGTATCAGTAAATATGCACAATCACTGAAGTAGTAAAATCCACATTAAAGAAATCTGTAACTAATAAAGAGGTTGCTGCTAGCAAACAACTTTATATGTCATTGTTTCATCTACAAATAAAGTGCCTGTTGCCCTTGAAGAATACATTGCCTTTGTTGCATGCATTAAAAAAACGATAAGTTAGTAATACCGCATTAGGGAATGGATAGCAAACTGATAACAGATTCATAGTTACTAGGTATCTTTGCCAAGAAGGACTAAAGCATCCACTCCTTTTACAACACAGTACAGTATTAGCAATGCATCTACCTACTGTGGGAGTAGAACCCACAGCCTTCTGCATCAAAGGCAAGTACACTACCTGTTGTGCTATTAACAATGCAAGCAGAGTTTGCATAAGCAGCACTAAACTTTTGTTCCCCTGCAGCTCTCAGCTCCTTGTAAAATCTACTCGACACTCAGCTGTATCTCTGAACTTTGCAGCACAAGATATCTGGAAAAAGCCAAAATTTATTTGGGGGGGGGACAAAAGGCCAAAATCCAGGGACACATTTTAAACATTGCTTGTATAATGTTGGAAAGTTGCTAGAATAAAATACTGTGTTACCACCATACCTTTCACTGCCATGTCTTGAACCCAGGGGACCCTGTGCAAAACAGTCAGAGAAACATACCACTATGCCAAAAAAGCTGAAGCAGAGGAAGACAAACTTAAATGGCTACTATTTAGTGAATTCAGTTCTCACCATAGCTGTCAACCTCTTAGCAAAACACACCTGAAAAAAGCCAATAATGTGGGAATACAGCTGCCAAACATATTCATTGAATTCAGTTCTCACCATAGCTCTCAACCTTAGCACAAAATACCTGGACGAGGCAAATAATGGGGGACTACAGTCCCAAATATATGGGCAAATTTCAAATATCCATGTTATAAACTTAGACAATTGCTAGAATAAAAGGTTTTGTTTTACCATGTATTTTCTGAAGAATATGAAGTCTGAAATTCAAATGCCTGTTATTTTTAAACATTTGTTAACCAGGAAACTAGTCGGATTTGGAACAAAACAAAGCCAAATTTCAGCAGAGCAGGGAGAAACACTCCAGACACATATTTGTAAGGGATAGGAGGACAGGCAGACTCCACACAGAAGGCACCCCAGCTAAGAATCAAATCAGAGAACCTGTAGCTGTCAGGCAACAATGCTACCAGTGCACCACTGCACTACAAACCTTTGCAATGAAATATGAAGATACAGAAACCACAGATTTTATGTCGAACAGAACAAATATGAGGCAAAAATCTGCATTTTTTTACAAATAATGGTGGGTAGGAAATTCAGGTCCTTTCCTCCTGCATCCAAGTTACAGGGTTCAAGCCTGGGTATTTCTACCCACCACTATGTGTTAACAAGGGCATTTTACCCACACCCCCCCCTTTGGTTTGAACAGGATATCTCCACTAAGATTACATCAGAACCATGGGTTGTGATATTTCCACTAACGGAGCTGCCTTGCTGATCAACACACACACCTTACCTGTAAATGGGTCCGGAAAGCAAACCAGGTCCAACTCCATTGTCCCGAAGCAGCAAAACCCGCGCTCAACGTAACACTTCCCTGCAGAGCTCCTGAACTTAACTTACCTCACTCCTGATTGGTCCTGTGCTCAAATCCCTGCTTACCTCCTCTCTTGATTGGTCCTGTCTGCGGCTCAAGCAGTCCAGAGCTCCTCCCACATGGCATCTTGGGCATCTGTGGGGCAAAAAATACCTTCTCTGGACTGCTAACTTAGGCAGTCAGTGTTTGCAGAGATTCCTGGGCATCTGCGGGGCATGCGCGGTAGTTCCGGTACTCTGTAAAAAAAGAAAAATTATTATTTTTTTAAGTTTATGGTTCATGTTCAGTATTTCTTTTATTTCTAGGTGGGAGGGCTGCAGTCTTGCAGACTGATAGCACGAGCCGCCCCTGCCAATAGGTGAATATTAATGAATTAATGGTTTCTTCCCCATTGATATAAAAATGTTAATGTTGTGCTCTAAGTGAATGCAGACTCTTGCTTGAAAAAAAGAAACGATTGTAAATATCACACACAATATAAAAATTGTCAGTATATGAAAAGGCGATATATCCGTTAGTAAAATATAAGCAAAAATAATGAGAATAATAAAGATAGTATGGTGAAAAATAAGGTGATCACCAAGGAGCATAAGACTGAAGATCAGAACAAAAAAAAGGTCAGGCAAAAGTGAAAGAAAGAGATGAAACAAAGGTGGGATGGTCAAGCACAAAAAATAAAAATAAAAAAAAAACATATTGTTTTCAGACACTACAGTTTACAGTAATCCACTAAATTATTCCATATGACTTCTTCAGAAAATATTGACAATACTGCTCATTGTAATCCACTAATAATCTGCTAGTAATCATCACTGACTGAAGATACCCATGATATTAGAGTTGACATATCTAAAATTGGGTTAAACTCTCTAAAAGTTTATGCTAAATGAGATAAATCCAACAGATATTTTCTTAATTGTATGAATTATGTAATAGTACCATCCTGTTATTGGTCAGTATTGTTACCAGCAAAAAATAATCACATTTAACTGATCACAGTGTTAGAGCAGAGGTGATACTAAATTGCTTTAGGAATGTAAACTGTTAGAGATACATGGGATATCCATTAGCATCTCCTCTTGAATAACCAGGTTCCTTAGACAAGAAAGTATTATTCCTGAATAAAATTTATCCTAATTTGGGGCTGAATTTGGATAGAAAATAAGTAACTACTCTACTACTCTCATAAATATAAGTTTTAAAAAATATTCTTAATCAATAGTATTTCAGCTGTTTGATGCAAAATACTAATTAATTCTTTGATGAAAAACTAGCAACACATACAATAGAATTCCAAGTTATTGCACAGGTGCCCTCATTTATTTAATTGCTTCCATACGTATTTAGCTATTTGTTAATCTTGAAGGTAAGCTAGTTCAAAGACCCTTTGCAGTGGCGCCCTTTGCTATGTGAGCATTACACATTCACATAAATCAGATTCAGAAATCAGTCCAAACATTCAAGTGCAGAATGAGTCACATAGAAAAAGAGCAGATGAACAAGTGAAGTATAATCTAAGAATAGTTATAAAAAATGTACAGACCGAAATTGGGTTTATAGATATAGAGTTACAGTTAAAGATGTATATAGAATATAATAGGTGCTGAAAAAAATCATGTCCTAGGAGAAAATATCATATGATATACTTTTTCTCTGCCTACTAATGTCAGAAAAAAAAAATAAATGGGTGCAGTAGAGGTCAGCCTCTAAGGTGCAGAAACTTGTTATGCTTGATATATTCATAATGTTTATATATTTACAACATATCGGTAGTCCTCTATTTCAGTACTTGAACTAATATACACTATCACTCATGCAATCTTCACTGCCTGAAAACTCTTAAATGCTTATCTTTCTGGGAAAGTACCTGATTTAATTTGTATACTTAAATACATCATGAAGATGGAAAATATATCAACTCATGGCTAAAATTTTCCAAGGAGGTTAACCATTTAAGATACTGGTAAATAACATATAAAGGATAAAGTTCAGAAAAAAGTTCAGTTACAGATTTGCTGTTCTGAACTGTTTGTAAGTTTCTTGGAGGCCAATGCTTGCTTGGGCTAAAGGGAAGTCTCTGTGTTCATCAGTGGCAGTGATTAACACTGAGCAGCCTTCCTGCCCCTGTAGGAGTGGTTACTGCCTAGAAACTATAGTTTTATTGGTCATTTTGGGTCAATTCCATCTTTCCATGCTTGATAGTTATTGCTGAAGCACCTACCAAGGGGAGAAAATGCTGAGAGAAGGAAGGAGCCACTTTTGAGTTTTTAAGTATTTTCTTCTGATTTTTTTGTTTAAAATTACTGCTTTGCCGCCTACTTTTGGACATTTTCTGGCTTGCTAAAGTTGATATCTGTATTAGAAACAGTATTTAGAACACATCTAGAGCCTGTTTACTGAATTTCCTGTGTTGCACTTAATTTAAAAACATTTTTTTCTTAAAATTGCATTTTACCTGACTCTGGCCTAGCACTCAAGTGTGGAGTCATTTATTGCACTGTTCTGACTATTTTGCTACTTGTGTATCTCTGCTACCTTTAAACTAAAGCAATAAAAATAAAAAAAATCTTGCTTTTTTCCCACTTTCTGAAATTTAAAAAAGTTCAGGTACAGATTTGCTCTTCTGAACTGTTTGTAAGTTTCTTGGAGGCCAGTGTTTGCTTGGGCTAAAGGGAAGTGTCTGTGTTCATCAGTGACAGTGATTAACACTGAACAGCCTGCCTGCCCCTTTAGGAGTGGTTACTGCCTAGAAATATTTTGGGCTAATTCCTAGCTTTTTCAAGTTCCCTGCCTTAAAGCCCTCTTTTGCGGGTTTAAACTATTCCCGGCTCCACAAAGTCTGCTCTTCACTTTTTCCTGTAGAGCTGTTCTAAATCTCAAAATAAGCACTCAATTTTCATTCTAAAGCCCTGTACTTGATCTTATAAGTAATCTTATAAGTAAACACTAACTAAAGCACTACACCCTCTTATACTCCTTATAAGTACTTGGCTCCCTATTGGTCCTTTCTGTTCAGTCAAAAAACTGTTCCTTATACTGTTCTGGCATGTCCAATGGTCAGTTTCGGGTTTACTCTCCAGTCCAGCTGGGGAATCTGGGTATCTTAAGGCAATGTTACAACTGCCTTATGTACACAGACCGCCCTCTCCTCCTCCCATCAAACTCAAATATATGTGAGAGATGCAGCTATATAGCTAAACTGGAGGCTGAGCTCTCTCAACCCAGCACTGGCACAGTCAGTCAGGAGGAGAAGGTAACCACACACACCACTATTCCAGTCTCACTTAGACCTATCACATCAGCAAACCTAACACATAAACACACAAAAACATACTCAGAGGCTCTAAATAAAAATCTGCCAAAGCAGCAGAGGCCTCCAAAGCAGAAATCCAAGCAACCGCTTGCCCACAACAATACCCACGTATCACATATTTCACAAAGTCAGTGTGCCACACATCCACAGCCCTTAAGGCTAAACAACACACCTAGCACACTTGTAATAAGGGACTCTCTTGTCAGACACACTGACGTCCCACTCACCAGACTGAACAAGGAGAAGGTCACTGTAAGCTGCCTGTCGGGTGCCAGGATCCGCCACATAACACAAGCACTCAGGTCACTCCAAGGCAAGTACAAATATGACTCCGTCATTGTCCATGCTGGTGTGAATGACCTGAGACATACCTCCCTGGACTACATGAAAAGAGACATAGAGAAGCTCTCTGATCATGTAGCCCAGACCGGTATGACCCTGACCTTGAGTAGCATCTTGCCCTCACCAAGAATGATGCTACAGTATAAAGACAAAATGATCAGTTTTAACAATTGGCTAAAGTATTGGTGTCATTCTAAGGGGATTCAGTGTCTGTCAGCCTGGAATGACATGCTTGACAAGCCACGTTGCTTCGCTAGGGACGGCTTGCACCTGTCACCCCTGGGCTTTCAAATACTGGCTAAGGCTTTTGCCATTCCCATAGTGCCTTTTTTGGCAAGGCTCAAAAGACAAACCCACCTCCATAGACAACACAAGAAAAAAAAAACTAAGGGTAATGTTGCTCCATGCCAGAAGTCTAAACCTCAAGATGCACGCACTTGAGGCTGTCCTCAGTATGGAGAATATCGATATCTGTGCAGTGACAGAGACCTGGTTCAAGGCCCCAGAGAGCACCCCAGCACTACCAGGTTATACCTCATACCATGCTTTTCGGTCCCAAAACTTGGACTGAACCACAAAAGGAGGGGGAGTATCCATATTCATCAAAGATACCCATACCTCCAGATTAGTGGCACTACACGAAGCATCAGAGACCATCCATGTACAGTTAACAGTGGGCAAAACTGCCTTTCAGTTCGTAGCCTGCTACAGACCATCCTCCCAAACTCAGGAACCCCACTCAGCCTTCCTGAGAACACTGGAGAATATGAAGGTCTCTCCAAACACAATAATATTGGGTGACTTCAACTACCCAAACATCGACTGGGAAAACTACTCAAGCCCCAACACCCTTGCCCAATGGTTCCTAGAATTTATAAACTCAAATGCTATGGAACAAGTGGTTACCACTCCTACAAGAGGGGATAACATATTGGACCTGGTCATCACAAATATGGGGACTCTATGTTCCACACCAGAGGTATGTCCCTCATTGGTAAGATCAGACCATAAATTAATCTCACTGGACATCCATATCCCATCCCCACTCCCAGCCAAGGAAATCACGGTGAAAAATTTCTGAAAAGCAAATTTCACACTTCTCGAAACCGAGGTGGAATCCTTCAAAGCTACCGGACCAGTGGAAAATACTGCCCAAACAGCAGAATCCTTTACAAATGCATTCTATGGACACCTACAGGAATGCATGGATCATGCTATCCCAAATAAAACCAAGACTCACTCCTCCAAAGGCAGGAGACCAGTCTGGTGGACCCCAGCCATAAATAAGCTATACAAGATAAGGAGGAAGCTGCTATATGATAGAGCAAAATCCCAAAAAGGGAAGGCATCTCTGATCAGTACTAGCAAGAAAATACAATCCCTCATAAAATTATCTAAGGCCAGCTTTGAAAGAAAAATTGCACAAGACACTAAAGATAATCACAAGGCCTTCTTTAGTTATGTCAGGAATCTGGGGGGCAACTCCCAGATATGCTCTGAGTTAGTACAAAATGACAAAAAATACACTGATCCCACAGACATTGCCAACATCCTGGCAGACAGGTTTAATGCAAACTTTTCCCACCCTTCCCCCCCAAAAGACCAAATGTCTATCCCAACAGAATGTAGCCTCCCTGACATCACAAATGCACAAGTGAGAGCTGCCCTCTCCAAAGCAAAAAACGCAGCATCAATGGGACCAGATGGTGTCCTGGGCTGCGTCTTACACGAGCTCCAAGAAGAACTAAACCCTCACATAAAGTCACTGTTCAATCTCAGCCTTACTACAGGATATGTACCCATGGAAAGGCATACAGCAACAGTGGTCCTGGTCCACAAAGGTGGTGCCACAACAGAACCAGGAAACTATCGCCCTATAAGCCTGACTAGTCTGGTCTGCAAAGCTTTGGAGCGTATCATCATGGAACTCATAAACAAGGACATTGGCAACCTCCAGACACTGGATCCCACCCAATTCGGCTTTGTTAAGGGCAGATCTTGCCTCTTGAAACTGGTTGACTTCTTTGAAACAGTTACCAATGCCATAGATGAAGGGAAGGTAGTCCACACAGCCTACCTGGACCTTGCAAATGCCTTTGACACAATAACCCACTCGGGCATTATAAATAAGCTCACCAGCTTAAATATCAACCCCTATGTCACAAGATGGGTTGCAAATTGGCTCAGGGATAGCACGCACATGGTCAGTATTGCAGGTGCCATGTCAGACTTCAAACCAGTTACAAGTGCATCCCACAAGGCTCAGTCCTGGGACCTCTCTTGTTCGGTATATACTTCTCTGAGGTACAGTCTAATATGGGAGGACTTTGGCTGACCAGGTTTGCAGATGACTGCAAGCTGGTCGTCATAATCGAGTCTCTGGCTGACACAAGCATCCTCCAAAAGGATCTCACAGAGACAGATAACTGGTGCCAGAGCCATGGCCTTAAGCTAAATGCCAAAAAGAGCATAGTTATCCCCTTTGGGAAAAAAAAAGTGCCCACAAATTACCACATAGGTGGTAATCCATTAAGTATGGAAGAAGTAATTAGGGATTTGGGGACCCAAGTAGATAGAAACCTCTCTTTTGACAATCACATTGCCAGAGTGGTTAGAAAGACCTTCTATATAGCCCACCTTATCACGAAAGGGTTCACATCTAGAACAAGAGAGGTCATTGTGCCCCTCTACTCATCACTCATCAGGCCCATAATTGAATACAATGTCCCATTTGGGATGTACCTTACCCGGCACCTGCAGCAACTGGAGAGGCCCCAAAAGTACCTCACCAAGAGGATCAAGGGACTCAAACAGATGCCCTATGCAGTTCGGCTAAAGAAACTCCAGCTCTACTCAGTTGCTTACCACCTACTCAGAGGTGATCTATGCCTGATGTATAAAGCCATGTCCAACCCAGAATTAATGGACATGCTCCACCTCAGGAAATCCAAATCCCTTAGAGCTACACGCTCCAGGGACTTAAACCTCAGCACAGAAATAAATAGGACATGCAGGAGGGACAGATTCATATCCCAGAGACTGCCCCCACTCTGGAACAGAATCCCAGTCCATGTTAGTCAGAGCCCCTCTCTGACCTTCTTCAAGAGAAATCTTGACGAGTGGATGGGAGATCGTAACTTCACCCCTGGGATCTCTTCTGTGTCTCTGCTAGACAGGGGCACAGTAAACTAACCTTAAAAGGGCTATCTTCTGTGGCCTACTCTACAGAGGCACAGTAAACCGATCTAAAAGGGTGGCGAAAGCCAAACACACTCTGGCTAGGCTTGTAAATGCCCCAGGGCAGATAGCCTAGTAAAAACCTATGAACCTATGAAAGTCAAGAAAAAAAATAAAAACAAGATTAATCTCTCCCCATTTGAACATTGCTGTTTAAGATTTGCTCAAGAGGCCTTAAGTATGAACACAGTAAACATGTATTATTTGTAAATTGCAATATAACAGACAAGGATTTACCATGCACTATCGCAAATAATAAACTAAAAATATCAGCACAGGCAGAAAAACATAAAAGATACATAGATAAAAATAAAGGAAAAGTACAAAATAAGCAATTTATTGATGACCCAAAAAAGTTTTATAGAGAATTGGGAAATAAGGAATAAGGAATTGAAAGACCACCAAAAAAGAAGAAACAGATACAATTTGGAGAAGTATTTATGAAGATCCTGTCAAACATAACAAAGATGCTAAATAGACAGAAGAAGCAAAAGAAAGAATAAGAAGTTCAAAGGTACAGGATATGAAATGAGATGAAGTAACAGCCAGAGAGACTGAAAAAAAGTTAAGAAAAGCCTCTAATTGGAAACCCCCAGGCCCAGATGCAGTACCTAACTTCTGGTTAAAAGTATTAACATCCTTGCATGAAGATTTAGCTATGAGTAAGAATTATTTATATGCACACCCCAAGCAGACACCAACCTGGCTAACAACAGGAAAAACAATGCTCCTACTTAAGAGTGAACCTGCAAGCTACCCTAAAAATTATAGACCAATAACTTGCCTCCCGATGATATATAAATTATACACTGGAATTGATGCTGGCAGAGTTTATAGTTATTTAGAAGAAAATTTAATTATGGCAATAGAACAAAAGGACAATAAAAGAAAGTCATATGGAGCAAAGATCATTTGTTGTTAAATAAAGTCATAGTGGAGAATTGTAAAAAGGGTAAGAATCTAAGTATGGCATTTGATGGTATCTCACATTCATGGATAAAAGTGTGCTTAAAATGTATAAGATACACTCTATACTGATAACCGACATCACAGCAACCATGAAACAGTGGCAAACCACTTTGCAGTTAAGCCATGATAAAGGGCAAATTATTATTCCAGAGATACAAATCCAAAGAGAGATATTCCAGGTGACTCTCTGTTACCGTTGTTATTTTGCCTTGCCCTTAACCCATTACTCTGTCTGTTTAATAGATTAGGTCATGACTATAATTTGGCTCCCGGAAAGCAAAAAGTATAAAAACGTCTCATCTTCTTTTTGTCAATGATTTAAAACTATATAGCTCATCAGATGAGGAACTGAAAGCACAATTGCAAGTAGTCAAAACTTTCTCAGATGGTATAAGAATGTTATTTGGTGTTGATGAATGTGCAAAAGCAACATTTAAAGTAGGAAAGCTGCAGCACCAAGAAAACATCAGTTTGGGACAAGAATGTGATATTAAAGAACTTTAGCAAGAGGGAGTGTATAAATATTTTGGAATTGATGAAGGATCACCAATAAATCATGAACAAATGAGAATAAAACTTAATAAGGAATATTTTAGAAAATTTAAATTAATCCTGCACACAGTGTTGACATCTAGGAACAAAATTCAAGCTATAAATCACTTTGCACTTTCGGTTCTAACTTACAGTTTTGGAGTGACTGACTGGCCCCAAAAGGTGTTGATAGATAACACAGGAAAACAAGAAGGATGTTTCATGCTCATCAAATGATTTATAAAAATCAGTGCATACCAAGTTTATATATTTCCTGTTCCGAAGGAGGTATGGCCTCCTTGAAACTGATTCCATGTATAGATCTGCAATCATGGGATTGCATACATACCTGCTGACCTCACAAGATGCAAACATAGTGAAAGTTTTGAAACATGAAGAGAATAAATCTAAGATGACTTCCCTTCTTATTCTAGCAGAAGCATATTGGTGCCAACTAGGAATGGAAATCAAACCAGAAGTAGATAAAAATTAGGCAGCAAATAGATGTGCCAAAAATAAAAGAAAGAATATAAGGTGAAGGATCAGATCAGATGTCAAGAAATGCAGAAAATGCATAAATATAGTTGCAAGTATAGAAAACTCCTGGAAGAACCTCATGTTGATCAGGATCGAATACAGGAAAGGTTAAGGTGAGGCAAATTCAAACCAAAAGATGAAACTTAATATTGGCAACCCAAGACAGTGGGCTACATACACATTGGTTTCACAAAGTTCATTGAATGTGGGAGAAACAGATAAATGTTAAGTTTTGTAAAACAGAATTGAAAACAGTCACACACCGTGTTGCTGGTCATGATATACTAATGGCAGAAGGGCTGTATACTGAAAGGCATAATAATGTGGCAAGACTGTAGCACTGGGGATTATGCAAACATTATAATACCAAAGTAGCTGAAAAAACACTGGAAACATGAGCCACAAACCATCATAGAAAATAATGAACTCTACATCACATGGGATCACTCATTACCAACAGTTCAAAAGACAGATGGGAGGAAACCAGATATAGTGGTCCATGATGAGATCGCTGCACCCTGTGACTACAATGTCTTGTGTACAGAGAGACACAAAGTCATAAAATATCAGGATTTGCAGGCAGAAATTAGACCAATGTGGAAGAAAGATACCCAGACATTTCCAATAGTTTTAGGAGCAATCAGTCTTATAAAAAAGAATCTACAATCGTATTTAGATATGTTACCAATACATGTAACTCCATATGAACTGCAGAAGGAGTCATTACTGGGCACAATGTGGGTGCTGTGAAGAGCACTTCTGGCTGATATCAAAGATTGAAACAATACTAATTTCATGAACTTTAATCATATTTTGACATGGGAACAGGGTCCATTCCTGCCATGGTATTAGAAACCCAAAAGATTTGGAGAAATTAAGAGAATGATATGCAAGTTGTTCTTTTTTAAAAAGGCTTTATTCAAAGATGGATAAGTGCAGTACCCATGAAAATTACTTTTTCTGAAAAGGATGACAGGATCACAAACATAAATCTGCAGATGGCCTTACCATTCATTATTTCATCAAAAACAAACCAAGGCTCAGATAAATGGTCAAAACATTCAAAAAACAAGAACCATGAATGAAAAAGAATGCTGACCAAATGCCTTCTAATGAAATTGAACACTTTTGTCTCACTTTTATTGGAGATGTCTTCAGAATACAAATATACAGTGCTGCACAAACCTTTAAATAGGCATATAAGCCATCTGATCTGTCATGTAACCAAGAAATAATAAAAGTAAATAATTTGTTTTATTTGGTATGTACCTTTAAGAACAAGTTTTGTTTGGTACCTGTTTTTGTTTGGAAGCCCACATTTTAAAACATAATTAATAGATATGTCTTTATTTAAAACCAGGGACACCCCAGAATTTAATCTCAATTGCCACAACATCTCCCTGTATTCAATCATATTTCCCATTTCCAGCCCCATACCGGAAACATAATTTCTGCCATTATGAAAAATGTGAACTTTTTATACTGATGTATCGCTATGCATGTTCATTAAGGGCATTAGTTGATTTCTTTTTTGTTTTTATACTATAATTATACTCAGATCTTCCGTCTTCCCACATAGTTTTTATAACCTAATATAACATTGACACTTGAATTTGTCTCTCAGATAAACAACTTAAATCCCCATGAAGTCTTCTTTACCTTTCCCACACTTTCTCTCAAACACTTTTTCACAATCTTCCTCACCTTATTTTTTTCCATAAAACTTTTACAAATAGTTCACTAACTCTCATGCTCAATGCTCAAATATATATTTTCTTTCCCTTACATCCGTAGTATCATCCATCAATGTGTTATCTTAATCTAAACATCCTAGTTGCTTGAATAAAATCTTTTGTAAGTAACTACTTTCCAAATCCAATGTACTGTGTCAATCTCTTATCAATCTGTATACAACCCATTCTTATCAAGCCAGTATTTTACTGTAACTCACGGATGTAAATATTTACTCAGTATAATTGTCCAGATAACAATATTCTTAAAAATGTAACTGTTAATTAACATTTTACATACTGTAGCTTTTCTCACAGGGCCACCATTGAAAATGGGTTACACCCAGTCAGACTTTCCTGGTTTAAAAAATAAATCTGAATTTTTATTTAAATCTAGTGCTCTCCTAAACTACTGAAATAAGTCCAGAAAAACTCTGAAGTCCTGTGAAAATGAACTTGGTGCCAGTAAAACTTGTCAAAGAATGTGTGAGAGAACCAAATTGTTCCCCTTTCTGTGTAAAGGTTATTTAACATGGGATCTGTAGCCAGTACAAGTTTACAGTCTTGCACCATTGTGCATACAGTATGCTATCCACATGCCATGCAATTTAATCAGTATTTTCCAGATAGTGCATTTTTGTGACTCATCTACAATCTGAATATGGGTTGCTTTTATTGGGGTAAGATGGGACTTCATTTGCATGCAAATTGACAGTGACCATGATGATTACTTTTCCCTGCTGACATGTTTTTCTGCACACTGATCTGAGCAACACATCAGTGCAATACTGAAAATAACTCCATTAGATTGTTCAAAAAACTTACTAGCAACAGAGTTCCCTGTGGTGCAGGCAAGCTTGCTACTACAACCATACTTGTCTTAGCTAATCCATGATGATGTTGCCAAGCTGTAACCAGTGGGAGCTCACTCAAGACCAAATGATCACAATTACCATATTATATCATCCTGGATTCATTATCGTGCCTTATGAGTGAATCACACTTAAGAATCACTCTTACATCTGATGTAAGACAGCAGTGCAACCAGCAGCAGTTTAGTTTGGTATAATATTCCTTATTAAGTTATGTATTATTGCTTAGTAAGGTATGTTATACCCTCTTCTGTTCCTGTCAACTGTGTGGAGCCAAAAGCATACATTGCTCCTTTTTGCCATTCCAAAAAACCTTTAGGTAGACTATACATAGCCGCTGAGTAATACGATTCTTGAGGAAGACATATTAAACTGAAATGTGCCAAATGTGTATACCCAGCAATGCACTACACTTATAATAGGAATTGTCTAGCTTGTTATTAACCTTTCTAATTTAAGTTTTACTGTGAATGACATGCCTTCAAATTTAGATAATGCGCATATTATTTAATGTTTATAACACATTATCTCTGCTCCTTTCTACAACATTTTCTCAGCAAGAAGCACTGTCCTGCCTTTTAAGGTCTTTTAGCACTAGCTGTAATAAAAGGTTTGTTTTTCTTTATCCTGCAGCTGCTCACCGTCTGCTCACTCTTATGTCTGGCCCTGACTATTTTTACTTAAATTCACAATGGGAGCCTGTGTACAGTTTTGCGAGGCACTGTTAAACATGAATTAGCATTGCTGCCTTCCTCACTTTTTGGTACACATTTTTTTTACATTTCAGATCCAATGCTCTGATAAATGGCACTGCAGTCCCTCTCAACATCTTATAAATTTTTACTTGCTGCTTTTACTGCTAAAACAATCAGTGCATTCCAAGAGTTAAATTTGTTTCTGATAGCAGATGTTTTTCAATGAGGCCATAATTTAGTTTTCCCACTTTCCTGTTTCCTCAGTATTTTCTGTAATTTCCATGATTACAATCATATGACACTTTTCTCAGCTTACTACTGTAAAATATTTACTAAGGTTCATTGCAAAAGAATCACATTTCAACATTTATGCTGTTTACCAATGGTTTGTGGTAAAAGGTTGTTAATAACCTTACCAGGT